>NC_054709.1:30659352-30771852 GCF_016097555.1 Gigantopelta aegis | reverse complement strand
AAATAAGAGCCAGCACTCCTATTCGAAATGGTGATCAGTTATGCTACATGCCAGATATTATTAAATTGATTTAAAATTAAAACGTGTGTGTGTGTGGGGGGGGGGGGGGGGGGGGGGGGGGCAGTTCTTATGCTGTTCCCTTCAGCTGGACATTGTGTGAGTGGTGGTGGTGGTGTGTGTGTGTGTGGGGGGCGCTTCTTCCTCATCCCCACTGATCGATGTCCATGAATTGCTCTAAAAGCGTGTCTCCAGGCATGTATATTTTGAAATTTTCCAGGTGAGCATGTCGCCGCCACCCCCCCCCCCCCCCCCCCCCCCCCGATATGTTCCTTTACTCATATGCAAATTTCTCAAAATGTAAATTCGTCATGCAAACCCTGGGTAAAACTACACACATAAGAATATTCTAATTCACTTGAAAGTTACTTTGCAGTTTTCACGCACGCACGCGCGCATGCACACACACGAACACACGCACGCACACACGAACACACACACACGCGCGCATGCACGCACACACACGTCTATAATAAATGTATAAATTCCTTTATTTTGTTTTTTTCTTACAACAGATTGCTCTTTGCTCTACTTGTGTTGTATACACTATTGACAGCGACATGGGGGAAACCTCTTGCCGTGTGTCCCGACGGCTGTGCTATTGTGAACCAGGTTCTCAAATGTCTTCGGTTGGAAGACACAGAGTTGTCGGCCCTTGCGACATGCATTAAACATCAGCGTGGACCACTGATCATGTGAGTTACAGCATCTAGTCTATCTCTGGGGGTCTTTGTTTTTTTTAGCCATGTAATGGATCCAGACAGATCCTTAGACCTGCGTCAAACACCGTTGACAACTGAGATCATTCAGGGCCCTGCGTTAACTGTAAACAGAAAATAGAAATACACCGAGAGAACCGAGATAATTCAGTGCTTTACATTAACTCTCAACAGACAACCAGCCTCGGATGTTTAGTGGTTATGTCATCGGTCTTGGGGCTGGTAGGTAATGGGTTCGTATCCCACCTGAAATAATGGGAGATTTTCCATGCCAGTACACATAATAAAATTTTAACTGTAGCAAAATTTTGCTCCCCCCCCCCCCCCCCCCCCCCCCCCCCCCCGTTCCGCCTCTGCACGGTAAACATTATGTTAGTGTATTTAAAAATTGGCTTTTGCTGTTCGCCAAATGTGGGTTTTTGTTTTTTGGAGTTACATTTTTTATATATTTGTTTCACAATTTTGGCCTATGTGGCTTGTTTTTGTTTTTTTAATGTTTCTCTGTGTTTAACACATGGACATGTAGCCTATTTTATATCTGTAGTTGCATTATATACTTTGGAAAAGCAATATACTAGTACGCTTCTTACTTGAACATGCAAACAAAAATGTAAAACGATTACAAAAATTCACTCACGCCAGTGGCGGATCCAGAAAATCCATTTGGGGGACGGGGGATGACATGAGGCGGAATGCCAATGGAACTTTGGGGGGAGGGGTTGGAGAGGATAATAAAAAGAATGAAAATCAATATATAATACAATTATAACTGTTGCAAAATTTAGGGGTGGGGGCGGGCCCCTGCCCCCCCCCCCCAAATCCGCCTCTGCACGCGTCTGAAAGAAAAAAAGAAAGAAATGTTTTATTTAACGACGCACTCAACACATTTAATTTACGGTTATATGGCGTCAGACATATGGTTAAGGACCACACAGATTTTTTGAGAGGAAACCCGCTGTCGCCATTACATGGGCTACTCTTCCGATTAGCAGCAAGGGATATTTTATTTGCGCTTCCCACAGACAGGATAGCACAAACCATGGCCTTTGTTGAACCAGTTATGGATCACTGGTCGGTGCAAGTGGTTTACACCTACCCATTGAGCCTTGCGGAGCACTCACTCAGGGTTTGGAGTCGGTATCTGGATAAAAAATCCCATGCCTCGACTGGGATCCGAACCCAGTACCTACCAGCCTGTAGACCGATGGCCTGCCATGACGCCACCGAGGCCGGTCTGCACGCGTCTGATGCACGAGACTATTACGTAAAAAATAATTAAGTTGATAGTATAACTTAAAAACAAACTCTATGTGACCTAGAGATTTGAACCCACGATATGTGTGTAAGAGACTGTAGCTCCACGAGGAAAGGCTGCCAAAACATCACTTTTATTCTCTCGTGTCTTGCTGGCAGTGCTGTATTATCGTTAACTAGCAGAACAACAGTGGCGTGACATCACTAAGGATAGGTTTATCACTGAAACATACACAGTGACGTAACCAAATTACGTTGTCTATATAGGCTATAGCCATAGTCTCCTTTTAGTTTTCAAAACATGTTTTCTCATATATAAATTCTGTTTGTGTCAATGTAGGGGAAAAAACAACAGTTTTTGCAAAAACAGATGATGTTCTGTAAAATTAAATAAAATTCTACAAAAAAAAAAGAGACTATGATTTAAGCATACTGTGGTGTACTTCCATATTTAGTCGTTACATGGACGGCAATCACAGGACTCATTTTAGCTTCATATTCAATAAAATATCACGTATCTTAGTGTAATTTTATTTGACTAGTTCGTCACGTTTGACAGGCACAGGTTTTAGTAAATACAGATATGTGAGAATAATCCCCCGGCCCCCCCCCCCCCCCCCCTCTCCCATTCTCCACCCCGATCCCAGTGCCACCCAAACCCACAATGGAATTTTGTTAATGGACAATAATGTTATTTGTACTATTTGGTTTTTTAAGAACATAGTTGATCCCTCAAATTAAACTGTTTTGAAAACAAAAGTCCTAGGGAAAACAAAAACAACTTAAAAATAAACCAGGTATGGAAAGAAAAGAAAGAAAGAAATGTTTTATTTAACGACGCACTCAACACATTTTATTTACGGTTATATGGCGTCAGACATATGGTTAAGGACCACACAGATTTTGAGAGGAAACCCGCTGTCGCCACTACATGGGCTACTCTTTCCGATTAGTAGCAAGGGATCTTTTATTTGCGCTTCCCACAGGCAGGAGAGCACAATCCATGGCCTTTGTTGAACCAGTCATGGATCACTGGTCGGTGCAAGTGGTTTACACCTACCCACTGAACCTTGTGGAGCACTCACTCAGGGTTTGGAGTCGGTATCTGGATTAAAAATCCCATGCCTCGACTGGGATCCGAACCCAGTACTTACCAGCCTGTAGACCGATGGCCTAACCACGACGCCATCGAGGCCGGTTTGAAAGATGTTTTACGCTGTTTAGTAAAACACTAACAATATATCTGACGAACACAAAATCGCGGAAAAGAAGAAAGAGATGAGGGTCGTGTGTATGGAATTTAATTTTATTTCGATGAAATTAGCGGGTGAGACTTAACTCGGGCATGCTAATAAAAGCCGAGTATACCGAAAATACCGCTCGATAAAGGTATTGTATCAATACCGAATACCGTACAGATACCGAGGTAAATCACCCCTAAAATACCGATAGCCTACCGAACGTGAAATTTCAGTACCGCCCAGCTCTAGTCCGTAGGACCTCAGTTCGCACGTACCTGCGTTCGTTCTACACCGGCTCCAACCCAGAGTGAGTGCACCGCCAGGTTCAATGGGGAGGCGTAATATTAGTTATGCGGCTTTTTGACAGGACGTACGGTATTGTACGTCCCTCCAAAATCTATATTTCCCGAGGCGCAGGTATTAACTGATTACGCAATGCTATATTCTAGCATTAGATTTTAATACGCGAAAAACTACAATCTAACACATTTGTGGCCAAACGTGTTCAAGTCTTCAAATAAACAGTAAAAATAAAATTTATCGAGTTGAGGTATTCCCATTCATATTGAATTCAAGAATTTTAATAAATTTAATCAGTGAGGCGTGTTGGAGAAAATTCCGTCGGTCTCATCCGCAGTTTGTATTTTTGTACAGTCAGTCGAGCAAACCACATGACATTTCGTACACCCCAGCAAATTCTGCATTTTCCCGCAAATGACACGGTGTACTTGTGGTATGCGTTAGCTATTGACCAAGCAAAACGCATGAAATTTATCTAAAAGGTAATAAGGCCACATAAACCACATTTCACCTACTTCACGGGTGTGATTATGGGCGTGTCTCCCGAGTGTATGAACACATATGGGGAATGAATACCCGGCATACATTGCAGATTCAGTGTAACCCGGGTTCAGGGTATATAGATATAGATAGGTCAACTGACAGCAGACGTGGAGCACGGCCCTATCAAGTAGTCCCATAACAGCATGGAAAAAAATACTGCGGCTTCACCATTCATCTCATCATCATCCATGTTTGTAATGTCCAAAAACTAAAAATGTCTTTGTCTTTGCGTTAAATGTTTGTGGTGTTTTAAAAATACTAAAAATAATAAACGTCGCAACAGACAAGATACGTGCATTGAGCACTGAGATCAGTCAAGTCTCCCAACATCAGCCTGTCCTACTTGTAGTTATTTCGTTTGAAATGTTTCTGATGAAAGAGTGTAGTGATCTCCTTAAACGGAGAAACATCAAGTTACTTAAAAATCTGTATTGGAATTGTTTAGATGCCATTTGTTAAAATGTTCAGCACCCATGCCTAAAACAAATGATATACCCATCAAAAGACGTATTATATAATTGGTTTAAACAATATTTATTAACCACTAAATACGCCTAAATACGCGGTTTTGGAATCGGCCAACAGGCATGAGCCTATGTTAAGGCATCTGCCTACATGTTCCAAATACAAAGACATACAGCGAAGATGACAAATTTAATAAATTGATATTTGTAAACGAGGACAAGGGAAGTGAACAAAAGGAGAGAGAGAGAGAGAGAGAGAGAGAGAGAGAGAGAGAGAGAGAGAGAGAGAGAGAGAGAGAGAGAGAGAGAGAGAGAGAGAGAGAGAGAGAGAGAGAGAGAGAGAGAGAGAAAGAATGGGCATACGCGAATGGTTAAGTCGTCTCACAACGCTTACTATTTATAATGAAATCCTGGACAGATTTAAATATATGCAGGTATTTTCTTGGTTACTAAGGTTCAGATCACCAAATACTAATATGTTACAATTGAAATAAAATAATTAGACAAGTGGATATTACGAACAACATGGTAAACTAATTGCAATTTTGATTGAATTTCAGTGATGTCAGTAAACACCAGTTAAAGTGCACCTGCGGATTTCTGGACTTTGCCAAAAGAATTACAACTAATTCAAGATTTTTGTTAATTCACAATACCATCTGCAGTCCTAAGACTATTGAAAAGTGTGGTAAGATCTAGAAAAACGTATTTTAAACGGGAACTTAACGCAGTACAAGTATTTGGTGGATCAGTCTCAATTTGGTTATTGTACCTGGTCACCATGCAGTAGGATCACAAACGCCTGGGAGCCGTACTAACATCATGTCCAATTTGATAAAACTGAACTACTGTAGGCCTACAATTTTTTTACCTCTACCTCTAACCCAATGGCTCATTAACCACTACAGCACCAATTCTAGTGTCAAAAGATATTGGTAGTTTACTACCCCAGTAGACATAAGCCTGGCAGTAGGTCAGGTAATTAGGCATTAACAATGTTTAAAGTTTGTCAAAGCACGTGGAATGCAGTGTCCAATTTCGAAACATTCAAACCTATAAACTCATGGTAGGGAAACTTAAGGTCGGTTTTATTTTTATTTCGAACCCTCGAATTATTTTCAGGCAGAAATCCGGCCCACTACTAGTCCATCAACTGCCATGGTATATATAATGTCCTGTTGATGGTACTTCTCACTACTAGACCATCAACTGCCATGGTATATATGATGTCCCTTTGATGCAACTTGTCACTACTAGGCCATCAAAGGCCATGGTGTATATAGTGTCCTGTTGATGGAACTTCTCACTACTAGTCCATCAACTGCCATGGTATATATAGTGCCCTGTTGATGGAACTTCTCACTACTAGTCCATCAACTGCCATGGTATATATAATGTCCTGTTGATGGAACTTCTCACTACTAGTCCATCAACTGCCATGGTGTATATAGTGTCCTGTTGATGGAACTTCTCACTACTAGTCCATCAACTGCCATGGTATATATAGTGTCCTGTTGATGGAACTTCTCACTACTAGGCCATCAAAGGCCATGCTATATACGATGTCCTGTTGATGGAACTTCTCACTACTAGTCCATCGACTGCCATGGTATATATAGTGTCCTGTTGATGGAACTTCTCACTACTAGGCCATCAAAGGCCATGCTATATATAATGACCTGTTGATAGAACAATATATATAAAATATTGCTGCTTGTTTTGTGTAAGTGTAGAAATAATTATGCCAGGCGCCAAATACATGTAGCATTCGTCTAAGTATAGAAATAATTATGTCAGGCACCGAAGATGTGTAGCATTCGTCTAAGTATAGAAATAATTATGTCAGGCACCGAAGACGTGTAGCATTTCTCTAAGTGTAGAAATAATTATGTCAGGCACCGAAAACGTGTAGCATTCGTCTAAGTATAGAAATAATTATGTCAGGCACCGAAGACGTGTAGCATTTGTCTAAGTGTAGAAATAATTATGTCAGGCACCAAAGTTGTAGTCATAGTTTAAAATCTGCTGAGGTATCATTCCATTTTTTTCCATGATATATTGTGGTGTTTTTACAGGGGTCATTGTTGATGCTGCGTCTAGGTTTGGGTCGGCCTTGGTGTCCAAGTTAGATACTGGTGAGTGATTTTCACAGCTACATTTAAGGAGGTGCTAACCTCGAAAGACACGCCCCCCCCCCCCCCCATTCACACCCCTACACCCTTTGACAACAAATTTGACACTGTCAGAGATATACATGCTGTGCCTTACTTAGACCAATATTCGAATTCAGCATCTCTTTTGGTCCCACCAGGCCTTTCCTCGCATTTTAATCGTCCTTTCCTCCAAAATGTGTCAGATGGTGTCACGGGTGTTAAAAAACAAGAAGAAGCTTTTGCGAGTTTGTATGGGTTTAAGACGTAATAATGTTTTGATTTGCATTTTAACGTTACTTGTTATAAACTTGCTTTCCACAGTGTGCTATCCTTTGTGTGGGATAGTCTATATACATGATCTCTAGCTACTAATGGATAAGTGTTGTGGCTTTCCTCTCTAAGACCATATGTCAAAATTACCACATGTCTGACATCCAATAGCGGATGATTAATAAATCAATGTGACCTAGTGAAACTTTAATTTTCTCTCTCTCTCTCTCTCTCTCTCTCTCTCTCTCTCTCTCTCTCTCTCTCTCTCTCCAGTCAGTCTCTCTTTCTCTCTCTCTCTCTCTCTCTCTCTCTCTCTCTCTCTCTCTCTCTCTCTCTCTCTCTCTCTCTCTCTCTCTCTCTCTCTCTCTCTCTCTCTCTCTCTGTGCAATGTTTATAACTTAATGTTTTCCCACACTATTCTGATATATCTTTGTTGTTTTTATTTTTAAACAGTTGTATCTTCGAACAATTATCCAGCTCAACGGGTAAGTGAAAAAACATCAAAACAAAGCACTTTCTCATAATGTTATTATTAGTTGATAAAACAACGAAACTAAGCACTTTTACTTTACCTTATTATTAACTAATAAAACAACAAAACTAAGCATTTTCACGTGATGTTATTATTAATTGATAAAACAACATAACAAAGCACTTTTACGTGATGTTATTATTAATTGATAAAATACATAACAAAGCCTTTTTAACTGATGTTATTTTTAATCGATAAAACAGCAAGACAAAGCACTTTCACGTGATGTTATTATTAGTTGATAAAAAAAAACATAACCGCCTATTTAATATATGCTTCAATCACTGCCAGTGTAACATATGCTTCAATCACCGCCTATTTAACTGCTTCAATCACCGCCTATTTATCTGCTTCAATCACTGCCTATTTAACATGCTTTAATCACCGCCTATTTAACATGCTTCAATCACCGCCAATTTAACATTCTTCAATCACCGCCAATTTAACAGATGCTTCAATCACTGCCTATTTAACATGCTTCAATCACCGCCAATTTAACAGATGCTTCAATCACTGCCTATTTAACATGCTTCAATCACCGCCAATTTAACAGATGCTTCAATCACTGCCTATTTAACATGCTTCAATCACCGCCAATTTAACAGATGCTTCAATCACTGCCTATTTAACATGCTTCAATCACCGCCAATTTAACATGCTTCAATCACCACCAATTTAACAGATGCTTCAATCACTGCCTATTTAACATGCTTCAATCACCGCCAATTTAACAGATGCTTGCAGACCGAAATTAAGAATGAGTTACCTTCGACAATTTTGAAAGGTTGCCTTGGGCAAAATGCGTAGAGCAATTTTCAGCCTAACTACTTAATCAAGGAGTTGAGAGGTAAATGGTATTTAACAGACACTAGTGTAGTATTCTCTTTCGTACATATCTTTAAAAAACCCAGGCCTGGCGCTTATAAATGTTTTACAATCCGAGACTTTATTGTCATGGTAACGCCATACAAATTGAATGCATATGACATCATTTGTGATTGAGTCTAGACTCCAAGGGTCTGTACAAATATTACGTAACGCTATTTTTGTCAGAATTAGACACCCTCCCTTCCCTCCTCCGTAACGCTAGACTGTACATCCATAAAATGTTACGTAACATTTGGAGACACCCCCTCCCATTCACAAACAAGCCATGGGATGGGTGTAATATAATTGTAACGTACTGCTTGCTATTCTGGAAAGCGCAGATCTATACGCATTTCAACTCGATTTATAATCCTTATATATTGTATGTACATGTATACGCCTGGCTATAACTACCTACGTACATTAAACATTGTCGCTGTGAGAGAGATTTAAAAAAAATAAAAATAAAAAGTAAAACTTACATAACGCTGTTAAATACACACACCAGGGCCTTTATCAGTAAGGCCCTAACATAAGGCAAATCATACCAGGGCCTTCCTAACGTCATATCAGTAAGGCCCTAATAGAAGACATCATATATAGTTTCGATCTAATATATATGTGTGTGTTCTTAATCCTGATTGCATGATAATTATATTACTGTTTAAGATAACCAATTAAACCATTTCTTTCTTGATGTTGAGTGGATGTGAGCAGATGTTAGCATTTTCCATTAGAGAACTGTTCAAGCACGCAAGTCATGAGCACAACCTCTAATTTCCCCAACGAGTTCGGTCCAAAGTTCTTTTTTGTTTGTTTAATGGAACCAATAGAGCACATTGATTTACTAATCATCGGTTATAGGGTGTCAAACATTTTGTAATTTTGACATAGTCTGAGAGACGAAACCCGCTACAATTTTTTCCATTAGTAGAAAGAAATTTTTTATATGCACGAAGCCACATACAAGATAGCACATACCACAGCCTTTGATATACCATGTTCAACATGACATTGTTCTGTGTTGAACAGTTCTGTTAGAAAATTAAAATATTGCAACATTTTGTAAATGAATATTTTTTTATGTATTTATAAAAAACATTAAGTGAAAATCTGTTAGTAAAAGTTATAAATTTGTAAACCCACCGCATCAACGTGGTTCTTGGCCAAAATTAATCCAGGCGAATTCCTCGAAATAATTCAATATGAGGTTGAAACTCCACTTCACAAATGTAAATTCCAATCATATTGCATACGTTTTACAAAACAAATTAGCAGTACACGAAAAAATTGTTTTAGTGTATCCTGTATTACAATAAACCATGTTCAAAATACAGACTACAATAGTAATAAATTTGACTTTGCTTCGCTCCTAAGTCAGTGACGTCATGTCAAAGGAAAGAAAAATATATTACGTCATAATTTTACTTACTACAAGAGTTTTCATTGACTATCGTAAGGATAATAATTAGGATTTTAAAATTTGTGGGATTTCTTTAATAAAACCTCAATAAAATTGTTTAAAGATACTCCTAATGAGTGTAGTATTAGACTAAGGATAATATGGCTGTGTTTCGTTGTTAACTATACGGATTTATCATAAACGTTTTGGATTTAGCGACTCGACTTCGTCTCGTGCCCAATCCACATTTTGTGCTAAATCCTTATAGTTAACAACGATATACAGTGATATTATCCCCTAATTACATTAACTTTATTTTTAAATTTGATGTGGTCTCTGTTTTGTGTTGAACAGTTCTTTTGGAAATTGCAAGTGTACTTGGTATTCAAACAGTCATGTATGCCTATGTAATTGAATATCACTGTCTTCTTTGCAGACTAGACTTTACACGTCGTTGGAAAAAGAAATCTTTTTCCTCATCTGTTTCCATGCAGCTGTGATGGTTCTCTTTGTCATTCTTTTTGTGTGCAAGGTAACTAACAATTATTAGATTAATATAAAATAATGTATATATATTAGCAAATGAAATAACATTTCTAACTCCCAAAGACATCATTATGACCACCAACGAGTTGGCTGTACAAACCCTGATATTCTCAAATCCATTTCCGGACTTATAAGGGGGCAAAGGGAGCAATTGCCCCGGGGCCTCCAGACTAAGGACTTCCTTCATAAAAAAATGTAATAATTATAAATTAGTTCCTTTTTTATTTGTCATGTAATTTAATTTCTATATTGAGGGGCCCGGGCTCCACAAGGCCTAAATCCGGCCCTGCTCAAATCGTATTTAATATGTTGTAGTCATATTTAAGTTTAATGGCAGATAAGTCAGACAAGTCTCATCATATATATATATATATATATATATATATATATATATATATATATATATATATATATATATATATATATATATATATATATATATATATATATATATATATATATATTATTACAGAGATAACACGAGTTGATAAAAGTATGAAATTCGTGGATTTTATACTTTTATCAATGAGTGCTGATAAATTATGATATCACAAGACACGAGGGGGATATTCTTTTTGTCATCCATTATAATTATCTTTTTGTTTTCATTTGCTTCATTTGAGTCAGTAATGTTGGTTGAATGTCACTATATTTGGCAGCGATACTCGTTAACAGTGGCTTGACGACACTAATGATAAGCGCTGAAACATACCCAGCGACATAAAAAAATAATGTCGTGATTAAAATTTGACCAATCAAGATTATAAGAAGCGATATCTCCTAGCAGCATATCGCAGGAGATATCGCAAATTATAGTGCCAGCGATATCTCCGACAAAAGACTTCAATGTATGTGTGTGTGTGTGCGTCTCTCTCTCTCTCTCTCTCTCTCTCTCTCTCTCTCTCTCTCTCTCTCTCTCTCTCTCTCTCTCTCTCTCTCTCTCTATATATATATATATATATATATATATATATATATATTATTGTCTTTATTGTAGAACAGGCGCAGTAAGAATGTTCCAGAAAATAGTGTTGATGTACCAGGCAGTCCTGCCAAACGAATTAATGCTTTAGAAAGAAACTTCAGTGCCTGGATGGTGCGTGAACACCGCGGAACACAGCAGTCCAACAAGATTGAGAAGTATTCACATGGACCAGGTGATGGAATCCTCGAAATAACTGGTTCTAATTCACTGTATGAGAACATCGGGCAGAAGGAGAGGTATTCTCATAGACCTAGTGATGGAACCTTTGAAAGAACTGACTCTAAATCACAGTATGAGAACATCGGGCAGCGGGAGAGGTATTCACATGGATTTGGAGATGGATTCCCTAACGTAACTGAACATGGTACTCAATCACCTTATGATATGCAAGGATTGAACAATGATATGCAGGGTATCACGCTAAATGTTCTACATCCTCCTCGCCAGGAGAAGAAGCTGAGAGGAAAGACGCCTGGCTACAGAAGACAAACAAAGAAAGACAAGCATTTCCAGGAATGTGATGTTGCCAGCGTGCATGATGATGTTGTCAGTGAAGTGGTGGATGAGGAGGTGGAAAGGCTGCTGCAAGAGATTGATGTACAACTGCTAAATAAGAAACCAGACAGCTGTCTACTGGATCTTCACGATGAAGAATTATCCAAACGTCTGCAGGAGCCTGATGCCATACCGCCAGTATCACAGTATGAAAAAGAAAACATGAAAAGATATGTTTATCTTCAAGAACTTCCCACTGAACCGGAAAAGACGTCCCTACTCGATCTCCGCAATGAGGAATTATCTAAGTATCTACAGGAGCATGATATCAAACTGATAGTGTCTGATTCAGAATTTAAAAATGTCAAAACATATATAAATCGTGACGAATTTGCTGCTTCTGCACTTCAAGACAAGAATTCAGAAAAGCAGTGTTTCAGACCTAAACCTGCACTGCAGAGCAACAAGGAAGAGGAACCTCTTTACGACTCTGATGCTGAACGGCAGTATTTCGTTTTAGAACCAGACAGCGAACTGGTAAGAACGAACTCGGTACCCTGTCTGGATGGACAGGATGACAGATTGAGAGACAGGAAGACCAAGCAGTCCAGGTTAACACCAAGTATCAGGCAGCAGAATAAGAGCGGAAAACATCCAAAGACATCTCTCCAAGAGTATACATCTGCACCGAAAGGTAGGAGAGGGATAAAATACATGTTCCTGAATAACGATGATGCTGACGAGTGTGATTCGAGGACAGATGTGTACGGGCGGGAATCTGTGAAAGACTGCCTGGATAGGAAGCACTTGCAAGAACCTCACACGAGAACGGCCCAGTATGCATACCGCAATAATAGGAATACTAACATGCATGATTCGAGATCATATGTGTTCCCACAGGAATCTGAAGGTCGGCAGTACTTGCAGGAACATAACAAGAAAGCGGTACAGTTCACATTCCTTGAGCATCCTCATTTTGAGGTACAGAGTGATAGATACGATAAGACGCGTGACAGACACGTGCCAAAATCCTATACCAAACTGCAAGGAAGGGAATCAAACGCAGACACGCGTGATGTCACTGGTCGACTGCAACGTAAGAAAGCAGATGAATTCATGCAAAAATCCTACACCAAACTGCAAGGAAGGGAATCAAACGCAGACACGCATGATGTCACTGGTCGACTGCAACGTAAGAAACTAGACGAATTCATGCAAAAACCTTACACGAAACTGCAAAATGGCCAAGCGGAAAGATGTCAACAAAAATGTTTTACGGAAAAACAGAAGATGTCATCAAAATATGTTTTCCAGGAGACATCAACCACTGAACTGAGATATAAGAAACCGGAGAAGCTACTTCGAGTTTCTGAGATGGAATTGGCACCAAAGAGGAGATCAGACAGTGTGTACCCTGTTTCGGCTTCCCACAGGCAAGACATGGAATGAAAGACGAGCTTGGACACTCTTGAGTACCAGGTCCGGGTCCAGAGCCCCATTAACGTGCCCATATCCCATTTAAGGTTCAGGCACGTCCATCCCAACTCCGGTCTCTGACATGACTAGTGGCCTGCTTTGGGACAGAAGGCTATTTAATTCAAGTGATAATTTTCATATTACTCGGAGGGAGGGGGGAGGGGTCAGAAGCGTCTAGTCCAAAAATTAATAATTGTATGGCTTTTAATTACAATTAAATTGCGTTATGGCGCATAATTTAGAGCGGCCATTTCCTAAAAAAAAAAAAACCCACACAAACCACAGCAACATTTTAGGAATATTACAAACTTTGCTATGATGTAATTATTGCCTTGGAGAGTTTAGCAATGAAAGGTTGGCACCCCGCGTCAGAGGAAGGAGTGGCGTCAATATAACTTTGATGAATGCCAATCGTATTCAGAACATCGGTGTGGCGAACCAAGGGGCAGTGTGTGTGGGGGGTGGAGGTGATGCAGAGCCAGCAGCCTAACGGAAAGCTATCTACTGCCGAAACTGCCTACGCCTAACGTCCGAGTAGCTGGACAGCAAGTCTAAACACTCAGCTTCAAAGATTACCCATAAAGGAGTGAATCTCACAAAACACTTATTACCTGACACGTTCAGGGACGATACGTAATCCCTGGTAATACGTATTCTATGTGTGTAATAATCTGTCAGTTATATATCTGATTGAGAGAGGAGACTGGAAACGTTCAGGGATGATACGAAATCCCTGGTAATACGTATTATATGTGTATAATAATCTGTCAGTTATATATCTGATTGAGGGAGGAGACTGGAACGGTAATACGTATTATATGTGTATAATAATCTGTCAGTTATATATCTGATTGAGGGAGGAGACTGGAAACGTTCAGGGATGAAACGTAATCCGTGGAAATACGTATTCTATGTGTATAATAATCTGTCAGTTATATATCTGATAGAGGGAGGAGACTGAAAACGTTCAGGGGTGATACGTAATCCCTGGTAATACGTATTCTATGCATGTAATAATCTGTCAGTTATATATCTGATTGAGGGAAGAGACGGGAAACGTTCAGAGATGATACGTAATCCCTGGAAATATGTATTCTATGTATATAATAATCTGTCAGTTATATATTGAGGGAGGATACTGGAAACGTTCAGGGATGATAGATAATCCCTGGTAATACGTATTCTAAGTATATAATAATCTGTCAGTTATATATTGAGGGAGGAGACGGGGAAACGTTCAGGGATGACACGTAATCCGTGAAAATACGTATTCTATGTGTATAATAATCTGTCAGTTATATATCTGATTGAGGGAGGAGACTGGAAACGTTCAGGAATGACACGTAATCCGTGGAAATACGTATTCTATGTGTATAATAATCTGTCAGTTATATATCTGATTGAGGGAGGAGACTGAAAACGTTCAGGGGTGATACGTAATCCCTGGTAATACGTATTCTATGCATGTAATAATCTGTCAGTTATATATCTGATTGAGGGAGGAGACGGGAAACGTTCAGGGATGATACGTAATCCCTGGAAATATGTATTCTATGTATATAATAACATGTCAGTTATATATTGAGGGAGGATACTGGAAACGTTCAGGGATGATAGATAATCCCTGGTAATACGTATTCTAAGTATATAATAATCTGTCAGTTATATATTGAGGGAGGAGACGGGGAAACGTTCAGGGATGACACGTAATCCGTGAAAATACGTATTCTATGTGTATAATAATCTGTCAGTTATATATCTGATTGAGGGAGGAGACTGGAAACGTTCAGGAATGACACGTAATCCGTGGAAATACGTATTCTATGTGTATAATAATCTGTCAGTTATATATCTGATTGAGGGAGGAGACTGATTCTATGTGTAAAATCTGTCAGTTCAGGGGATGAGACTGATACGTAATCCCTGGTAATACGTATTCTATGCATGTAATAATCTGTCAGTTATATATCTGATTGACGGAGGAGACGGGAAACGTTCAGGGATGATACGTAATCCCTGGAAATATGTATTCTATGTATATAATAACATGTCAGTTATATATTGAGGGAGGATACTGGAAACGTTCAGGGACGATAGGTAATCCCTGGTAATACGTATTCTAAGTATATAATAATCTGTCAGTTATATATTGAGGGAGTAGACGGGGAAACGTTCAGGGATGATACGTAATCCCTGGTAATACGTATTCTATGTATATAATAATCTGTCAGTTATATATTGAGGGAGGACACTGGAAACGTTCAGGGATGATACGAAATCCCTGGTAATACGTATTCTATGTGTATAATAATCTGTTAGTTATATATCTGATTGAGGGAGGGGACTGGAACGGTAATACGTATTATATGTGTATAATAATCTGTCAGTTATATATCTGATTGAGGGAGGAGACTGGAAACGTTCAGGGATGACACGTAATCCCTGGAAATACGTATTCTATGTATATAATAATCTGTCAGTTATATCTGATTGAGGGAGGGGACTGGAAACATTCAGGGATGACACGAAATCCCTGGTAATACGTATTCTATGTGTATAATAATCTGTCGGTTATATATTGAGAGAGGAAACTGGAAACGTTCAGGGATGATACGTAATCCCTGGTAATACATATTCTACATATATAATAATCTGTCAGTTATATATCTGATTGAGGGAGGGGACTGGAACGGTAATACGTATTATATGTGTATAATAATCTGTCAGTTATATATCTGATTTACGGAGGGGACTGGAAACGTTCAGGGATGATACGTAATCCCTGGTAATACGTATTCTATGTGTATAATAAACTGTCAGTTTTATATCTGATTGAGGGAGGGGACTGGAAACGTTCAGGGATGATACGACATCCCTGGTAATACGCATTATATGTGTATAATAATCTGTCAGTTATATATTGAGGGAGGAGACTGGAACGGTAATACGTATTATATGTGGTAATACGCATTATATGTGTATAATAATCTGTCAGTTATATATTGAGGGAGGAAACTGGAAACGTTCAGGGATGATACGTAATCCCTGGAAATACGTATTCTATGTATATAATAATCAGTCAGTTATATATAGGGAGGAGACTGGAAATGTTCAGGGATGATACGTAATCCCTGGTAATACGTATTATATGTGTATAATAATCTGTCAGTTATATATCTGATTGAGGGAGAAGACTGGAAACGTTCAGGGATGATACGAAATCCCTGGTAATACGTATTATATGTGTAGAATAATCTGTCAGTTATATATCGAGGGAGGAAACTGGAAACGTTCAGGGATGATACGTAATCCCTGGAAATACGTATTCTATGTATATAATAATCTGTCAGTTATATATCTGATTGAGGGAGGGGACTGGAAACGTTCAGGGATGACACGAAATCCCTGGTAATACGTATTCTATGTATATAATAATCAGTCAGTTATATATTGAGGGAGGAGACGGGAAACGTTCAGGGATGATACGTAATCCCTGGTAATACGTATTCTATGTGTATAATAATCTGTCAGTTATATATTGAGAGAGGAAACTGGAAACGTTCAGGGATGATACGTAATCCCTGGTAATACGTATTCTATGTGTATAATAATCTGTCAGTTATATATTGAGTGAGGAAACTGGAAACGTTCAGGGATGATACGAAATCCCTGGTAATACATATTCTACATATATAATAATCTGTCAGTTATATATCTGATTGAGGGAGGGACTGGAACGGTAATACGTATTATATGTGTATAATAATCTGTCAGTTATATATCTGATTTAGGGAGGGGACTGGAAACGTTTAGGGATGATACGTAATCCCTAATAATACGTATTCTATGTGTATAATAATCTGTCAGTTATATATCTCATTGAGGGAGGAGACTGGAAACGTCCAGGGATGATACGTAATCCCTGGTAATACGTATTCTATGTGTTTAATAATCTGTCGGTTATAAATCTGATTGAGGGAGGAGACTGGAAACCTTCAGGGATGATACGTAATCCCTGGTAATACGTATTCTATGTGTATAATAATCTGTCAGTTATATATCTGATTGAGGGAGGAGACGAAACGTTCAGGGATGATACGAAATTCCTGGTAATACGTATTATATGTGTATACTAATCTGTCAGTTATATATTGAGGGAGGAAACTGGAAATGTTCAGGGATGATACGTAATCCCTGGAAATACGTATTCTATGTATATAATAATCTTTCAGTTATATATTGAGGGAGGAAACTGGAAACGTTCAGGGATGATACGTAATCCCTGGTAATACGTATTGTATGTATATAATAATCTGTCAGTTATATATTGAAGGAGGAGACGGGAAACGTTCAGGGATGATACGAAATCCCTGGTAATACATATTCTACATATATAATAATCTGTCGATTATATATCTGATTGAGGGAGGGGACTGGAACGGTAATACGTATTATATGTGTATAATAATCTGTCCGTTATATATCTGATTGAGGGAGGAGACTGGAAACGTTCAAGGATGATACGTAATCCCTGGTAATACGTATTCTATGTGTATAATAATCTGTCAGTTATATATCTGATTGAGGGAGGAGACTGGAAACGTTCAGGGATGATACGTAATCCCTGGTAATACGTATTCTATGTGTATAATAATCTGTCAGTTATATATCTGATTGAGAGAGGAGACTGGAAACGTTCAGGGATGATACGTAATCCCTGGTAATACGTATTCTATGTGTATAATAATCTCTCAGTTATATATCTGATTGAGGGAGGAGACTGGTGTTACAACTAAGTAATAACAACATAAAAGACCCATTCGCGAAATCGTAGATTCAACTTTCGTTGACCAACATCGGAAGATACCGGATGTTTCTTTTTAAAAAAATAAATAAATATATATATATATATATTTCTTTTTTATTTATTATTATTATTTATATACATGGTTATATATATAATGGTTATAAAACTGTTTAGATTGCCTATAATAATATCAAAGGCTGTGGTATGTGCTATTCTATCTGGTGTATGTATGTATATGAGAGAGAGAGAGAGAGAGAGAGAGAGAGAGAGAGAGAGAGAGAGAGAGAGAGAGAGAGAGAGAGAGAGAGAGAGAGAGAGAGAGAGAGAGAGAGGGAGAGAGAGAGAGAGGGAGAGACAAAGACCATGGTATGTGCTGTTCTGTCTGGGAAAGTGCATATAAAAGATCCCTTGCTGCGTTAGAAAGAACAATGTACCTGGTGTCTAATGATTACGAAAGAAAGAAATGTTTTATTTAACGACGCACTCAACACATTTTATTTACGGTTATATGGCGTCAGACATATGGTTAAGGACCACATAGATTTTGAGAGGAAACCCGCTTTCGCTACTACATGGGCTGCTCTTTCCGATTAGCAGCAAGGGATCTTTTATTTGCGCTTCCCACAGGCATGATAGCACAAACGATGGCCTTTGTTGAACCAGTTATGGATCACTGGTCGGTGCAAGTGGTTTACACCTACCCACTGAGCCTTGCGGAGCACTCACTCAGGGTTTGGAGTCGGTATGTGGATTAAAAATCCCATGCCTCGACTGGGATCGAACCCAGTACCTACCAGCCTGTAGACCGATGGCCTAACCACGAAGCCACCGATTACGAGTCAGAATTACCAAATGTTTGACATCCAATTGTTAGGGTTTTCTCTCACTAATTGTTGTTTAATCTGAACGTGTGTTCAGAACACCGTACATCACATAATTGAAAAGTTTCTATAAATACACCGGTATATGGGCGGTGCAGGCCTTTTAGATAAGGGGTGCAACTTGGAAAAGGGCATCTAAAAGATATGTTGCGAGTAAGAAGCAAGAAGCTAGGTTGAATTTTAGTACAGGGAAAGAGAAACAGAGTCGGAAAGACAGAGACAGAGAGAGGAAACCTGTTGTTGCGACAAAGGGTGTTCCAACTGAAAAAGCAACTGGATATTTTATAAGCATTTTCCTGAAGACAGGAGAGGACATTACAATAGTAGTCGATGGTAAATGGTTGGAACGGGAAATAAGACGAACCCACCTTAAGCGATGGATCCTACGAGCCACGGCTCCTCGGACGAGTTGTCTACCACTGGACTACGTCTCGCCCTGATTGATAAACAAAGAGAAATTGACGAAAGTTATATCATACAAACTGTAAAGAAAATCACTCAGTTCAAAAATAATTAATGTGTATATGCTTGTATTAGTGGGACGTAACCCAGGGGTACAGCGCTCACTTGATGCATGGTCAGACTGAGATCAATCCCCTCCGGTAGGTTATTTATTGCCCAAACCAGTGCACCACGACTGGTACATGAAAGGCTGTCGTACGTTCTATCCTGTCTGTAGGATGGTGCATATAAAAAAAGTCCTTGCTACTAATGGAAAAATGTAGCGGGTTTCTTCTCCAAAACTATATGTCTGACATGTCTATATGTCTAAATGTTTGACATCCAATAACCGATGATTAAGCAATGTGTCGTTAAACAAAATAAAACAAATCCAAAAATCCCTGAGCGCGCGCACACACACAAACACATACACAAACACGCGCGTGCACACACACACACACACACACACACACACACACACACACACGCAGACACACACAGACACACTACACCATACCACGTCCCTAGCTGACAACACTTCGACGTAACTCATCATTTGAGTAACCATGCGCACCACCATGCCCACCTCACGTGAGTGTGGTTACGTATGACACAGTATGAAAACCATATCGTCATATGTATCAGGATTTTGTTGGTGATACTTTGTGTTTTCTTTCGGAATCCCAGGCAAATGGAGTACCTTGGTGTACCTTGGTGTACCTTGGTGCTTTGTAGTTCATTTCACATAGAGGGCCAAGTCAGGTCAGAGTATTTAACGTGCACATTCAGAACAAGCTGTTGTAGCGCACGCCTGTCCTGGGCTCCTCCGTCCAGGACAGGGACAGGGAAGGGGTGGGTTGAAGGGGGGACCGCCTGCACTGGCTGGTGCAAGAGAGTTCCAGCAGTCCGACCAGGCCCGGTAGTTCTTTTCACATAGAGGGTTTATATGTCTAATATATATATATATATATATATATATATATATGGGATGACTTGATAGAATAAATACCAGGGAATCATATGTCAGTGCTAGCAGCGCACTTTTCTTCCAAAAAGGTAATAAATGACCTTACCAAAACTAGGTCACCCGCTAATTTTGTCAGTACCGTAACATGATTGTAAATTAATCACAAATTAATAACAAAACATACATCATCAAAACTTGGTTATCCCTAACTAAATCTGAAAGGTTTTCTACAAGTGGAGCTTCTTGTTTATTTTTCTAATGGCTTTAAATAATAGATAATGAATTTAAAGTGACACTGTTTTTAAACGTGCAAAATGATTACTTTTAAAAGAAAAATCTCAAGGTAGTTTCAATGGCGTAGAAACTGTTCACCGTTGCTTAAACTATTTCGTTTGAAACGAGATGTTCCATCAATACTTTATTAAATTAAATAAAACTTGGAGCACACATGAATGATTTCATTTCCTGTTACGGTACTGACTTAAAAGTACGGTACTGACTTCCGTTACAGTACTAACAAGCATCAACAATCTGACTGAATGTAGCATAATATGTTAAGATGGGCTCCCACTAAAACCACTTCTAAAACGTCACCAAATTGTTTCATGAAAAATGTTTTTATCAATATCCACTAGCTGTTACCACAAGCCGTTTTATATCGTTTTGAAAGCGTTTTAACGTTCACACTCAATACGTTGTTGGTATTACGTCATATTTGATTCCAAGATGCAAAAGATTGACTTAAAACACAATAAAGTGTTCACATTTAATACTTAAACTGTTCTAGCCTATCTGTATTAGCTGAAACGGTGTGAAAATTATCCAGACGCTTTTTGATGGAAACGTTTTCACAACGTTATGTATAACAGCACTGTACAGTTATGACAAAACATTTTAGTCGTTAAAACATTTCTGAAACGTTTTAAGACGCTGATAGAAATACCGCTTCAAAATGCTGACCGATACGCACAACCTCGTTGCGTGTTCTGGTTTCAAGTGGTATACGATGTAGGCACTATTGAGGGCCATATAAAATTACGTATCTGTCAGAAGAGTGCCATCTGTTTGGTGAATTAGCAGAATTCGCCATACAAGGTGCCAGATGTGAAGTCAAACAAAGGTACACTTTGGTAGATATTCAGAGATCTACATACTTCACTCTTTTTCTTCAGCATCCCCCCACGTGAATATGAAGTTGCTTGGCCATCATGGTTAAACAATGTCAGTAGGACATGTATAACAAAATCTTCCTATTAATAATCCACAAGAGGACTTTGGTGAGTATGGGGGGATATTACACAAGATCAAATGTTTTGGTACAGTGGGGAGCTTAAGGGTGTATGCTAATTAAAATTATGAAGTTTTCGAACGTACTCTGTATATCGTGTCTTTTGTTTCGAGTGGAACAAACTGTGGGACGAGTTGACCAAACACTGGGGCGAGTTGACCAAACGCTGGATCGAGTTGATCAAACACTGGGGCGACTTGATCAAACGCTGGGGCGAATTGATCAAACACTGGGGCGAGTTGATCAAACACTGGGGCAAGTTGACCAAAGAGTGGGACGATTTGATCAAACACTGAGGCGAGTTGATAAAACACTGGAGCGATTTGGTAGGGGGCGAGTTGATCAAACACTGGGGCGAGTTGACCAAACACTGGAGCGAGTTGGTAGGGGGTGAGTTAACCGAACACTGGGCGAGTTGACCAAACACTGGAGCGAGTTGGTAGGGGGTGAGTTAACCGAACACTGGGCGGGTTGACCAAACACAGGAGCGAGCTGGTAGGGGGTGAGTTAACCGAACACTGGGCGAGTTGACCAAACACTGGAGCGAGTTGACCAAACATTGGAGCGAGTTGGTAGGGGGTGAGTTAACCGAACACTGGGCGAGTTGACCAAACACTGGAGCGAGTTGGTAGGGGGTGAGTTAACCGAACACTGGGCGAGTTGACCAAACACTGGAGCGAGTTGGTAGGGGGTGAGTTAACCGAACACTGGGCGGGTTGACCAAACACAGGAGCGAGTTGGTAGGGGGTGAGTTAACCGAACACTGGGCGAGTTGACCAAACACTGGAGCGAGTTGACCAAACATTGGAGCGAGTTGGTAGGGGGTGAGTTAACCGAACACTGGGCGAGTTGACCAAACACTGGAGCAAGTTGACCAAACACTGGAGCGAGTTGGTAGGGGTGAGTTAACCGAACACTGGGCGAGTTGACCAAACACTGGAGCGAGTTGGTAGGGGTGAGTTAACCGAACACTGGGCGAGTTGACCAAACACTGGAGCGAGTTGGTAGGGGGTGAGTTAACCGAACACTGGGCGAGTTGACCAAACACTGGAGCGAGTTGGTAGGGGGTGAGTTAACCGAACACTGGGCGAGTTGACCAAACACTGGAGCGAGTTGACCAAACACTGGAGCGAGTTGACCAAACTCTGGGGAGAGTTGGTAGGGGGCGGGTTGAGCAAACACTGGGGCGAGTTGGTAGGGGGCGAGTTGACCAAACACTGGGGCGAGTTGACCAAACACTGGAGCGAGTTGACCAAACGCTGGATCGAGTTGATCAAACACTGGGGCGACTTGATCAAACGCTGGGGCGAATTGATCAAACACTGGGGCGAGTTGATCAAACACTGGGGCAAGTTGACCAAAGAGTGGGACGATTTGATCAAACACTGAGGCGAGTTGATAAAACACTGGAGCGATTTGGTAGGGGGCGAGTTGATCAAACACTGGGGCGAGTTGACCAAACACTGGAGCGAGTTGGTAGGGGGTGAGTTAACCGAACACTGGGCGAGTTGACCAAACACTGGAGCGAGTTGGTAGGGGGTGAGTTAACCGAACACTGGGCGGGTTGACCAAACACAGGAGCGAGCTGGTAGGGGGTGAGTTAACCGAACACTGGGCGAGTTGACCAAACACTGGAGCGAGTTGACCAAACATTGGAGCGAGTTGGTAGGGGGTGAGTTAACCGAACACTGGGCGAGTTGACCAAACACTGGAGCGAGTTGGTAGGGGGTGAGTTAACCGAACACTGGGCGAGTTGACCAAACACTGGAGCGAGTTGGTAGGGGGTGAGTTAACCGAACACTGGGCGGGTTGACCAAACACAGGAGCGAGTTGGTAGGGGGTGAGTTAACCGAACACTGGGCGAGTTGACCAAACACTGGAGCGAGTTGACCAAACATTGGAGCGAGTTGGTAGGGGGTGAGTTAACCGAACACTGGGCGAGTTGACCAAACACTGGAGCAAGTTGACCAAACACTGGAGCGAGTTGGTAGGGGTGAGTTAACCGAACACTGGGCGAGTTGACCAAACACTGGAGCGAGTTGGTAGGGGGTGAGTTAACCGAACACTGGGCGAGTTGACCAAACACTGGAGCGAGTTGGTAGGGGGTGAGTTAACCGAACACTGGGCGAGTTGACCAAACACTGGAGCGAGTTGGTAGGGGGTGAGTTAACCAAACACTGGGCGAGTTGACCAAACACTGGAGCGAGTTGACCAAACACTGGAGCGAGTTGGTAGGGGGTGAGTTGACCGAACACTGGGCGAGTTGACCAAACACTGGGGCGAGTTGACCAAACACTGGGGCGAGTTGGTAGGGGGCGAGTTGACCAAACACTGGGGCGAGTTGACCAAACACTGGAGCGAGTTGGTAGGGGTGAGTTGACCAAACACTGGGCGAGTTGACCAAACACTGGGGCGAGTTGACCAAACACTGGGGCGAGTTGACCAAACATTGGAGCGAGTTGGTAGGGGTGAGTTGACCAAACACTGGGCGAGTTGGTAGGGGGTGAGTTGACCAAACACTGGGCGAGTTGGTAGGGGTGAGTTGACCAAACACTGGAGCGAGTTGGTAGGGGTGAGTTGACCAAACACTGGAGCGAGTTGGTAGGGGTGAGTTGACCAAACACTGGGCGAGTTGGTAGGGGTGAGTTGACCAAACATTGGAGCGAGTTGGTAGGGGTGAGTTGACCAAACACTGGAGCGAGTTGGTAGGGGTGAGTTGACCAAACACTGGAGCGAGTTGGTAGGGGTGAGTTGACCAAACACTGGAGCGAGTTGGTAGGGGGTGAGTTGACCAAACACTGGAGCGAGTTGGTAGGGGGTGAGTTGACCAAACACTGGGCGAGTTGGTAGGGGTGAGTTGACCAAACACTGGAGCGAGTTGGTAGGGGGTGAGTAGACCAAACACTGGGCGAGTTGGTAGGGGTGAGTTGACCAAACACTGGAGCGAGTTGGTAGGGGTGAGTTGACCAAACACTGGAGCGAGTTGGTAGGGGTGAGTTGACCAAACACTGGGCGAGTTGGTAGGGGTGAGTTGACCAAACACTGGAGCGAGTTGGTAGGGGTGAGTTGACCAAACACTGGAGCGAGTTGGTAGGGGTGAGTTGACCAAACATTGGAGCGAGTTGGTAGGGGTGAGTTGACCAAACACTGGAGCGAGTTGGTAGGGGTGAGTTGACCAAACACTGGAGCGAGTTGGTAGGGGTGAGTTGACCAAACACTGGGCGAGTTGGTAGGGGTGAGTTGACCAAACATTGGAGCGAGTTGGTAGGGGTGAGTTGACCAAACACTGGAGCGAGTTGGTAGGGGTGAGTTGACCAAACACTGGGCGAGTTGGTGGGCGAGTTGGTAGGGGTGAGTTGACCAAACATTGGAGCGAGTTGGTAGGGGTGAGTTGACCAAACACTGGAGCGAGTTGGTAGGGGTGAGTTGACCAAACACTGGAGCGAGTTGGTAGGGGTGAGTTGACCAAACACTGGAGCGAGTTGGTAGGGGGTGAGTTGACCAAACACTGGAGCGAGTTGGTAGGGGGTGAGTTGACCAAACACTGGAGCGAGTTGGTAGGGGGTGAGTTGACCAAACATTGGAGCGAGTTGGTAGGGGTGAGTTGACCAGACACTGGAGCGAGTTGGTAGGGGTGAGTTGACCAAACACTGGAGCGAGTTGGTAGGGGGTGAGTTGACCAAACATTGGAGCGAGTTGGTAGGGGTGAGTTGACCAAACATTGGAGCGAGTTGGTAGGGGGCGAGTTGACCAAACACTGGGGCGAGTTGACCAAACACTGGAGCGAGTTGACCAAACACTGGAGCGAGTTGACCAAACACTGGAGCGAGTTGGTAGGGGGTGAGTTGACCAAACACTGGAGCGAGTTGGTAGGGGGTGAGTTGACCAAACACTGGAGCGAGTTGGTAGGGGGTGAGTTGACCAAACACTGGAGCGAGTTGGTAGGGGGTGAGTTGACCAAACACTGGGGCGAGTTGACCAAACACTGGAGCGAGTTGAACAAACATTGGAGCGAGTTGGTAGGGGTGAGTTGACCAAACACTGGGCGAGTTGACCAAACACTGGAGCGAGTTGACCAAACACTGGAGCGAGTTGACCAAACACTGGAGCGAGTTGGTAGGGGGTGAGTTGACCAAACACTGGAGCGAGTTGGTAGGGGGTGAGTTGACCAAACACTGGAGCGAGTTGACCAAACATTGCAGCGAGTTGGTAGGGGTGAGTTGACCAAACATTGGAGCGAGTTGGTAGGGGTGAGTTGACCAAACACTGGGCGAGTTGGTAGGGGTGAGTTGACCAAACACTGGGCGAGTTGGTAGGGGGTGAGTTGACCAAACACTGGGCGAGTTGGTAGGGGTGAGTTGACCAAACACTGGAGCGAGTTGGTAGGGGTGAGTTGACCAAACACTGGAGCGAGTTGGTAGGGGGTGAGTTGACCAAACACTGGGCGAGTTGGTAGGGGTGAGTTGACCAAACATTGGAGCGAGTTGGTAGGGGGTGAGTTGACCAAACACTGGGCGAGTTGGTAGGGGGTGAGTTGACCAAACATTGGAGCGAGTTGGTAGGGGGTGAGTTGACCAAACACTGGGCGAGTTGGTAGGGGTGAGTTGACCAAACATTGGAGCGAGTTGGTAGGGGGTGAGTTGACCAAACACTGGGCGAGTTGGTAGGGGTGAGTTGACCAAACATTGGAGCGAGTTGGTAGGGGGTGAGTTGACCAAACACTAGGCGAGTTGGTAGGGGGTGAGTTGACCAAACATTGGAGCGAGTTGGTAGGGGGTGAGTTGACCAAACACTGGGCGAGTTGGTAGGGGTGAGTTGACCAAACACTGGGCGAGTTGGTAGGAGTGAGTTGACCAAACATTGGAGCGAGTTGGTAGGGGGTGAGTTGACCAAACACTGGGCGAGTTGGTAGGGGGTGAGTTGACCAAACACTGGGCGAGTTGGTAGGGGTGAGTTGACCAAACATTGGAGCGAGTTGGTAGGGGTGAGTTGACCAAACATTGGAGCGAGTTGGTAGGGGTGAGTTGACCAAACATTGGAGCGAGTTGGTAGGGGTGAGTTGACCAAACATTGGAGCGAGTTGGTAGGGGTGAGTTGACCAAACATTGGAGCGAGTTGGTAGGGGTGAGTTGACCAAACACTGGGCGAGTTGGTAGGGGTGAGTTGACCAAACATTGGAGCGAGTTGGTAGGGGTGAGTTGACCAAACATTGGAGCGAGTTGGTAGGGGTGAGTTGACCAAACACTGGGCGAGTTGGTAGGGGTGAGTTGACCAAACATTGGAGCGAGTTGGTAGGGGTGAGTTGACCAAACATTGGAGCGAGTTGGTAGGGGTGAGTTGACCAAACATTGGAGCGAGTTGGTAGGGGTGAGTTGACCAAACATTGGAGCGAGTTGGTAGGGGTGAGTTGACCAAACACTGGGCGAGTTGGTAGGGGTGAGTTGACCAAACATTGGAGCGAGTTGGTAGGGGTGAGTTGACCAAACATTGGAGCGAGTTGGTAGGGGTGAGTTGACCAAACATTGGAGCGAGTTGGTAGGGGTGAGTTGACCAAACACTGGGCGAGTTGGTAGGGGTGAGTTGACCAAACATTGGAGCGAGTTGGTAGGGGTGAGTTGACCAAACATTGGAGCGAGTTGGTAGGGGTGAGTTGACCAAACATTGGAGCGAGTTGGTAGGGGTGAGTTGACCAAACACTGGGCGAGTTGGTAGGGGTGAGTTGACCAAACATTGGAGCGAGTTGGTAGGGGTGAGTTGACCAAACATTGGAGCGAGTTGGTAGGGGTGAGTTGACCAAACATTGGAGCGAGTTGGTAGGGGTGAGTTGACCAAACACTGGGCGAGTTGGTAGGGGTGAGTTGACCAAACATTGGAGCGAGTTGGTAGGGGTGAGTTGACCAAACATTGGAGCGAGTTGGTAGGGGTGAGTTGACCAAACATTGGAGCGAGTTGGTAGGGGTGAGTTGACCAAACACTGGGCGAGTTGGTAGGGGTGAGTTGACCAAACATTGGAGCGAGTTGGTAGGGGTGAGTTGACCAAACACTGGGCGAGTTGGTAGGGGTTAGTTGACCTAACACTGGAGCGAGTTGGTAGGGGTGAGTTGACCAAACACTGGGCGAGTTGGTAGGGGTGAGTTGACCAAACATTGGAGCGAGTTGGTAGGGGTGAGTTGACCAAACACTGGGCGAGTTGGTAGGGGTGAGTTGACCAAACATTGGAGCGAGTTGGTAGGGGTGAGTTGACCAAACATTGGAGCGAGTTGGTAGGGGGTGAGTTGACCAAACACTGGGCGAGTTGGTAGGGGTGAGTTGACCAAACACTGGGCGAGTTGGTAGGGGTGAGTTGACCAAACATTGGAGCGAGTTGGTAGGGGTGAGTTGACCAAACACTGGAGCGAGTTGGTAGGGGTGAGTTGACCAAACATTGGAGCGAGTTGGTAGGGGTGAGTTGACCAAACACTGGGCGAGTTGGTAGGGGTGAGTTGACCAAACATTGGAGCGAGTTGGTAGGGGTGAGTTGACCAAACACTGGAGCGAGTTGGTAGGGGTGAGTTGACCAAACACTGGGCGAGTTGGTAGGGGTGAGTTGACCAAACACTGGAGCGAGTTGGTAGGGGTGAGTTGACCAAACACTGGGCGAGTTGGTAGGGGTGAGTTGACCAAACATTGGAGCAGGTTGGTAGGGGGTGAGTTGACCAAACACTGGAGCGAGTTGGTAGGGGTGAGTTGACCAAACACTGGGCGAGTTGGTAGGGGTGAGTTGACCAAACACTGGAGCGAGTTGGTAGGGGTGAGTTGACCAAACACTGGGCGAGTTGGTAGGGGTGAGTTGACCAAACATTGGAGCGAGTTGGTAGGGGTGAGTTGACCAAACACTGGGCGAGTTGGTAGGGGTGAGTTGACCAAACACTGGGCGAGTTGGTAGGGGTGAGTTGACCAAACATTGGAGCGAGTTGGTAGGGGGTGAGTTGACCAAACACTGGGCGAGTTGGTAGGGGTGAGTTGACCAAACATTGGAGCGAGTTGGTAGGGGTGAGTTGACCAAACATTGGAGCGAGTTGGTAGGGGGTGAGTTGACCAAACACTGGAGCGAGTTGGTAGGGGGTGAGTTGACCAAACACTGGGGCGAGTTGACCAAACACTGGAGCGAGTTGAACAAACATTGGAGCGAGTTGGTAGGGGTGAGTTGACCAAACACTGGGGCGAGTTGGTAGGGGGCGAGTTGACCAAATACTGGAGCGAGTTGGTAGGGGGTGAGTTGACCAAACACTGGAGCGAGTTGGTAGGGGGTGAGTTGTCCAAACACTGGAGCAGGTTGGTAGGGGGTGAGTTGACCAAACACTGGGCGAGTTGACCAAACATTGGAGCGAGTTGGTAGGGGGTGAGTTGACGAAACAATGGAGTGAGTTGGTAGGGGGTGAGTTGACCAAACACTGAGGCGAGTTGACCAAACACTGGAGCGAGTTGGTAGGGGTGAGTTGACCAAACACTGGAGCGAGTTGGTAGGGGTGAGTTGACCAAACATTGAAGCGAGTTGGTAGGGGGTGAGTTGACCAAACACTGGAGCGAGTTGGTAGGGGGTGAGTTGACCAAACACTGGGGCGAGTTGACCAAACACTGGAGCGAGTTGAACAAACATTGGAGCGAGTTGGTAGGGGTGAGTTGACCAAACACTGGGCGAGTTGACCAAACACTGGAGCGAGTTGGTAGGGGTGAGTTGACCAAACACTGGAGCGAGTTGGTAGGGGTGAGTTGACCAAACATTGGAGCGAGTTGGTAGGGGGTGAGTTGACCAAACACTGGAGCGAGTTGGTAGGGGGTGAGTTGACCAAACACTGGGCGAGTTGACCAAACACTGGAGCGAGTTGGTAGGGGGTGAGTTGACCAAACATTGGAGCGAGTTGGTAGGGGTGAGTTGACCAAACATTGGAGCGAGTTGGTAGGGGGTGAGTTGACCAAACACTGGAGCGAGTTGGTAGGGGTGAGTTGACCAAACACTGGAGCGAGTTGGTAGGGGTGAGTTGACCAAACATTGGAGCGAGTTGGTAGGGGGTGAGTTGACCAAACACTGGAGCGAGTTGGTAGGGGGTGAGTTGACCAAACACTGGGCGAGTTGACCAAACACTGGAGCGAGTTGGTAGGGGGTGAGTTGACCAAACATTGGAGCGAGTTGGTAGGGGTGAGTTGACCAAACACTGGAGCGAGTTGGTAGGGGTGAGTTGACCAAACATTGGAGCGAGTTGGTAGGGGGTGAGTTGACCAAACACTGGAGCGAGT
This sequence comes from Gigantopelta aegis, assembly GCF_016097555.1. Taxonomy (NCBI): domain Eukaryota; kingdom Metazoa; phylum Mollusca; class Gastropoda; order Neomphalida; family Peltospiridae; genus Gigantopelta; species Gigantopelta aegis. The sequence goes on along the minus strand of NC_054709.1, from coordinate 30,741,887 downwards.
TGGTAGGGGTGAGTTGACCAAACACTGGGCGAGTTGGTAGGGGTGAGTTGACCAAACATTGGAGCGAGTTGGTAGGGGTGAGTTGACCAAACACTGGGCGAGTTGGTAGGGGGTGAGTTGACCAAACACTGGAGCGAGTTGGTAGGGGGTGAGTTGACCAAACACTGGAGCGAGTTGGTAGGGGTGAGTTGACCAAACACTGGGCGAGTTGGTAGGGGTGAGTTGACCAAACATTGGAGCGAGTTGGTAGGGGTGAGTTGACCAAACATTGGAGCGAGTTGGTAGGGGGTGAGTTGACCAAACACTGGGCGAGTTGGTAGGGGGTGAGTTGACCAAACATTGGAGCGAGTTGGTAGGGGGTGAGTTGACCAAACACTGGGCGAGTTGGTAGGGGTGAGTTGACCAAACACTGGAGCGAGTTGACCAAACACTGGAGCGAGTTGGTAGGGGTGAGTTGACCAAACACTGGAGCGAGTTGGTAGGGGGTGAGTTGACCAAACACTGGAGCGAGTTGGTAGGGGGTGAGTTGACCAAACACTGGAGCGAGTTGGTAGGGGTGAGTTGACCAAACACTGGAGCGAGTTGGTAGGGGTGAGTTGACCAAACATTGGAGCGAGTTGGTAGGGGGTGAGTTGACCAAACACTGGAGCGAGTTGGTAGGGGTGAGTTGACCAAACACTGGAGCGAGTTGGTAGGGGTGAGTTGACCAAACACTGGGGCGAGTTGGTAGGGGTGAGTTGACCAAACACTGGAGCGAGTTGGTAGGGGGTGAGTTGACCAAACACTGGAGCGAGTTGGTAGGGGTGAGTTGACCAAACATTGGAGCGAGTTGGTAGGGGTGAGTTGACCAAACACTGGAGCGAGTTGGTAGGGGGTGAGTTGACCAAACACTGGAGCGAGTTGGTAGGGGTGAGTTGACCAAACACTGGAGCGAGTTGGTAGGGGTGAGTTGACCAAACACTGGAGCGAGTTGGTAGGGGTGAGTTGACCAAACACTGGAGCGAGTTGGTAGGGGTGAGTTGACCAAACACTGGAGCGAGTTGGTAGGGGTGAGTTGACCAAACACTGGAGCGAGTTGGTAGGGGTGAGTTGACCAAACACTGGAGCGAGTTGGTAGGGGTGAGTTGACCAAACATTGGAGCGAGTTGACCAAACACTGGAGCGAGTTGGTAGGGGTGAGTTGACCAAACACTGGAGCGAGTTGGTAGGGGTGAGTTGACCAAACACTGGAGCGAGTTGGTAGGGGTGAGTTGACCAAACACTGGAGCGAGTTGGTAGGGGTGAGTTGACCAAACATTGGAGCGAGTTGGTAGGGGTGAGTGAGTTGACCAAACATTGGAGCGAGTTGGTAGGGGTGAGTTGACCAAACACTGGGCGAGTTGGTAGGGGTGAGTTGACCAAACACTGGAGCGAGTTGGTAGGGGGTGAGTTGACCAAACACTGGAGCGAGTTGGTAGGGGTGAGTTGACCAAACACTGGAGCGAGTTGGTAGGGGTGAGTTGACCAAACACTGGAGCGAGTTGGTAGGGGTGAGTTGACCAAACACTGGAGCGAGTTGGTAGGGGTGAGTTGACCAAACACTGGAGCGAGTTGGTAGGGGTGAGTTGACCAAACATTGGAGCGAGTTGGTAGGGGGTGAGTTGACCAAACACTGGAGCGAGTTGACCAAACACTGGAGCGAGTTGGTAGGGGTGAGTTGACCAAACACTGGAGCGAGTTGGTAGGGGTGAGTTGACCAAACACTGGAGCGAGTTGGTAGGGGTGAGTTGACCAAACACTGGAGCGAGTTGGTAGGGGTGAGTTGACAAACCACTGGAGCGAGTTGGTAGGGGGTGAGTTGACCAAACATTGGAGCGAGTTGGTAGGGGTGAGTTGACCAAACATTGGAGCGAGTTGGTAGGGGTGAGTTGACCAAACACTGGAGCGAGTTGGTAGGGGTGAGTTGACCAAACACTGGAGCGAGTTGGTAGGGGTGAGTTGACCAAACACTGGAGCGAGTTGGTAGGGGGTGAGTTGACCAAACACTGGAGCGAGTTGGTAGGGGGTGAGTTGACCAAACACTGGAGCGAGTTGGTAGGGGTGAGTTGACCAAACACTGGGGCGAGTTGACCAAACACTGGAGCGAGTTGACCAAACACTGGAGCGAGTTGGTAGGGGTGAGTTGACCAAACACTGGGCGAGTTGACCAAATACTGGAGCGAGTTGGTAGGGGTGAGTTGACCAAACACTGGAGCGAGTTGGTAGGGGGTGAGTTGACCAAACACTGGAGCGAGTTGGTAGGGGGTGAGTTGACCAAACACTGGGCGAGTTGACCAAACACTGGAGCGAGTTGGTAGGGGTGAGTTGACCAAACACTGGAGCGAGTTGGTAGGGGTGAGTTGACCAAACACTGGGCGAGTTGACCAAACACTGGAGCGAGTTGACCAAACACTGGAGCGAGTTGGTAGGGGTGAGTTGACCAAACACTGGAGCGAGTTGGTAGGGGTGAGTTGACCAAACATTGGAGCGAGTTGGTAGGGGTGAGTTGACCAAACACTGGGGCGAGTTGACCAAACACTGGAGCGAGTTGAAGTTGACCAAACACTGGAGCGAGTTGGTAGGGGTGAGTTGACCAAACACTGGGGCGAGTTGGTAGGGGTGAGTTGACCAAACACTGGAGCGAGTTGGTAGGGGGTGAGTTGACCAAACACTGGAGCGAGTTGGTAGGGGTGAGTTGACCAAACACTGGGTGAGTTGACCAAACACTGGAGCGAGTTGGTAGGGGCGAGTTGACCAAACACTGGAGCGAGTTGGTAGGGGTGAGTTGACCAAACACTGGAGCAGGTTGGTAGGGGGTGACTTGACCAAGTTGGTAGGGGTGAGTTGACCAAACACTGGAGCGAGTTGGTAGGGGTGAGTTGACCAAACACTGGAGCGAGTTGGTAGGGGGTGAGTTGACCAAACACTGGAGCGAGTTGGTAGGGGTGAGTTGACCAAACACTGGGTGAGTTGACCAAACACTGGAGCGAGTTGGTAGGGGCGAGTTGACCAAACACTGGAGCGAGTTGGTAGGGGTGAGTTGACCAAACACTGGGTGAGTTGACCAAACACTGGAGCGAGTTGGTAGGGGTGAGTTGACCAAACACTGGAGCGAGTTGGTAGGGGGTGAGTTGACCAAACACTGGAGCGAGTTGGTAGGGGTGAGTTGACCAAACACTGGGTGAGTTGACCAAACACTGGGCGAGTTGACCAAACACTGGAGCGAGTTGGTAGGGGTGAGTTGACCAAACACTGGAGCGAGTTGGTAGGGGTGAGTTGACCAAACACTGGGCGAGTTGGTAGGGGTGAGTTGACCAAACACTGGAGCGAGTTGGTAGGGGTGAGTTGACCAAACACTGGGCGAGTTGGTAGGGGTGAGTTGACCAAACACTGGGTGAGTTGACCAAACACTGGAGCGAGTTGGTAGGGGTGAGTTGACCAAACACTGGAGCGAGTTGGTAGGGGTGAGTTGACCAAACATTGGAGCGAGTTGGTAGGGGGTGAGTTGACCAAACACTGGGGCGAGTTGACCAAACACTGGAGCGAGTTGGTAGGGGTGAGTTGAACAAACATTGGAGCGAGTTGCTAGGGGTGAGTTGAACAAACATTGGAGCGAGTTGGTAGGGGGTGAGTTGACCAAACACTGGGGCGAGTTGACCAAACACTGGAGCGAGTTGGTAGGGGGTGAGTTGACCAAACATTGGAGCGAGTTGGTAGGGGTGAGTTGACCAAACACTGGGCGAGTTGGTAGGGGTGAGTTGTCCAAACACTGGAGCAGGTTGGTAGGGGGTGAGTTGACCAAACACTGGGCGAGTTGACCAAACATTGGAGCGAGTTGGTAGGGGGTGAGTTGACGAAACAATGGAGTGAGTTGGTAGGGGGTGAGTTGACCAAACACTGGGGCGAGTTGACCAAACACTGGAGCGAGTTGACCAAACACTGGAGCGAGTTGACCAAACACTCGAGCGAGTTGACCAAACACTCGAGCGAGTTGGTAGGGGGTGAGTTGACCAAACACTGGAGCGAGTTGGTAGGGGGTGAGTTGACCAAACACTGGAGCGAGTTGACCAAACATTGGAGCGAGTTGACCAAACATTGAAGCGAGTTGGTAGGGGTGAGTTGACCAAAAACTGGGCGAGTTGACCAAACACTTGAGCGAGTTGGTAGGGGTGAGTTGACCGAACACTGGCGAGTTGACCAAACATTGGAGCGAGTTGGTAGGGGGTGATTTGACCAAACACTGGGCGAGTTGACCAAACATTGGAGCGAGTAGGCCAAACACTGGAGCGAGTTGACTAAACTCTGGGGAGAGTTGACCAAACACTGGAGCGAGTTGGTAGGGGGCGAGATGACCAAACACTCGTATGACCCTAGTTCCTTCTGCCGATCATAAACTTTATCTTCAAAAAATCTTTAAAACAAAACAAAAAAACTGGAAAAAAACTGGGAGGGTGGGGGAGACAAATAATTAAGAATAAAACAAAATACAATACCGATGACTAGTGAATAAAAAACAAATACTTTCTTCATTTTGTCGCTTTTATAAATTATATAAAATAATTACACCACCAGCAATTATGTGACGTTAATGTATCTACCGGTGGAAAAGTATACAAGCGCACACTTGATGCGCTGTCTGTCTACGATCGATTCTCGTCGGTTGTCCCATTGGGCTATTTCTTGTTCCAGCTAGTGTTGCACGAATGGTATATCGAATGCCGTGGTATGTGCTACCCCGTCTATGTGATGATGCATAGAAAATATCCCTTGCTACTAGTTAGAATATTATAACGGATTTCCTCTCTAAGAATATATGTCAGAATTACTAAATGTTTGACATCCCGTTGCCGATGATTAATAAATCAATGTGCTCTAGTGGTGCCATTAAACAAAACAAACTTTTAACTTTTATTTGAGCTTTAACTTTTGGTAATGTTTATATAGTCTCAGACAGGAAACCCGCTAGCAAGGGGTATTTTATAACCACCATCCCACAGAAATGATAGCACATACCAATACCTTTGATATACCAGTTGTGGTGCACTGGCTGGAAAAAGAAATAGCCCAATCAGTCCACAGACAGGGATCGATCCCAGACCAACCGCGCATTAGCCGAGCGCTTCATCACTACGTACCGCCCTGTATAGGTCATCAATTACTGTACGCCCTCATCAATTACTGTACACCCTCATCAATTACTGCATGCCCTCATCAATTACTGTACACCCTCATCAATCACTGTACACCCTCATCAATTACTGTACACCCTCATCAATTACTGTACACCATCATCAATTACTGTATGCCCCATCAATTACTGTACACCCTCATCAGTTATGTACACCCTCATCAATTACTGTACACCCTCATCAATTACTGTACACCCTCATCAATTACTGTACACCCGCATCAATTACTGTACACCCTCATCAGTTACTGTACACCCTCATCAATTACTGTACACACTCATCGTCATCAGTTACTGTACACCGTCATCAGTTACTGTACACCCTCATCAATTGATGTCAACCCTAATCAATTCCTGTACACCCTCATCAATTACTGTACATCCTCATCAATTACTGTACACCCGCATCAATTACTGTACACCCTCATCAACTACTGTACACCCCATCAATTACTGTACACACTCATCGTCATCAGTTACTGTACACCGTCATCAGTTACTGTACACCGTCATCAATTGCTGTAAACCGTAATCAATTACTGTACACCCTCATCAATTACTGTACATCGTCATCAATTACTGTACACACTCATCGTCATCAGTTACTGCACACCGTCATCAGTTACTGTACACCCTGATCAATTGATGTCAACCCTAATCAATTCCTGTACACCCTCATCAATTACTGTACATCCTCATCAATTACTGTACACCCGAATCAATTACTGTACACCCTCACCAATTACTGTACACCGTCATCAATTACTGTACACCCCATCAATTAATGTACACCCTCATCAATTACTGTACACCTCTCATCAACTACTGTACACCCCATCAATTACTGTACACACTCATCGTCATCAGTTACTGTACACCGTCATCAGTTACTGTACACCGTCATCAATTGCTGTAAACCGTAATCAATTACTGTACACCCTGATCTGTTACTGTACATCATCATCAATTACTGTACACACTCATCAGTTACTGTACACCCATCAATTACTGTACACCCTCATCAGTTACTGTACACCGTCATCAATTAATGTACACCCTCATCAATTACTGTACACCCCATCAATTACTGTATACCGTCATCAATTACTGAACACCCTCATCAATTAATGTACACCCCATCAATTACTGTACACCGTCATCAGTTACTGTACACCGTCATCAGTTACTGTACACCGTCATCAATTATTGTACACCCCATCAATTACTATACAGCCTCATCAATTACTGTACACCCTCGTCAATTACTGTACACCCTCATCAATTACTGCACACCCTCATCAGTTACTGTACACCCTCATCAATTAGTGTACACCCACATCAATTACTGTACACCCCATCAATTACTGTACACCCCATCAATGACTGTACACCCTCATCAGTTACTGTACACCCCATCAATTACTGTACACCCTCATCAGTTACTGTACACCGTCATCAATTACTGTACATCCTCATCAATTACTGTACACCCCATCAATGACTGTACACCCTCATCAGTTACTGTACACCCCATCAATTACTGTACACCCTCATCAGTTACTGTACACCGTCATCAATTACTGTATACCGTCATCAGTTACTGTACACCCTCATCAATTACTATACACCGCCATCAATTACTGTACACCCTCATCAATTACTGTACACCCTCATCAATTACTGCACACCCTCATCAGTTACTGTACACCCTCATCTATTACTGTACACCCACATCAATTACTGTACACCCCATCAATGACTGTACACCCTCATCAGTTACTGTACACCCCATCAATTACTGTACACCCTCATCAGTTACTGTACACCGTCATCAATTACTGTACATCCTCATCAATTACTGTACACCCCATCATCACTGTACACCGTCATCAGTTACTGTACACCGTCATGAGTTACTGTACACCGTCATCAGTTACTGTACACCATCATCAATTACTGTACTCCGTCATCAATCACTGTACACCATAGTCAATTACTGTACACCCTCATCAATTACTATCAACCCTCATTAATTACTGTACACCCTCATCAATTACCGTACACCCTCACCACTGCTCAGTAAGTGATTATATATAGTGCGTATAGTAGTAGTAGTGGTAGTAGTAGTACAGGTAGTAGTAGTAGCAGTAGTTTTAAGTAGTAGTAGTAGTAGGTAGTAGTAGTGGTGGTAGTGGTAGTGGTAGTGGTAGTGGTAGTGGTAGTGGTGGTAGTGGTAGTAAAGGTAGTAGTAATAGCAGTAATAATATTAGTAATAACAGTAATAGTAGTAGTAGGCACAACGTAGAAGGTAGTAGTAGCAGTTAGTAGTAGCACGTACCCCTCCCCCCCCCCCCCCGAATTCCATCACTGTAGCAGGAGCCTCCCCCACACCCCAAACTATTTTGTGACCCCACGTCGGTATTTACATATAGTTGGTATCGGCCTGTAACCCCTCCCACAAACAAACTCACCAACTAGAGGCTATGACCCATCAACTTCAGATATTGTTGTTATCGGCATGTAACGTCCCCAACCCACGTCTACATATTATGACCCCCCACTTGAAATATTCTTCATGTCGACTTGTAATCCCCTCAGATAGACTAACCCCCACTAGAGATATCGTTCATATTGACTTGTAACCCCCTTAAATAGACTGACCCCCCCCCCCCCCCCACACACACACACACGAGATATTGTTGATATTGACTTGTAACCCACCTCAAACAGAGACTGACCCCCACTAGATATATCGTTCATATTGACTTGTAACCCATCTCAAATAGACTGACCCCTACCCCCCCCCCCCCGCCCCCCACTAGAGATATTGTTGATATGGACTTGTAACCCACCTCAAACAGAGACTGACCCCCACTAGAGATATCGTTCATATTGACTTGTAACACCCTCAAATAGACTGACCCCCCACTAGAGATATTGTTGATATCGACTTGTAACCCATCAGAAACAGAGACTGACCCCCACTTGAGATATTGTTCATATCGACTTGTAACCCATCACAAACAGAGACTGACCCCCACTAGAGATATAGTTCATATTGACTTGTAACCCACCCCAAATAGAGACTGATCCCAACTAGAGATACCGTTCATGTCGACTTGTAACCCATCTCTCAAATAGACTGACCCTTCCACTAGATATATTGTTGATATCGACGTGTAACCCCCTCAAATAGACTGACCCCTACTAGAGATATCGTTCATATCGACTTGTAACCACCCCGCAAATAGACTGACTCCCCATTTAAAATATCTTTCCAGTCAGCCTGCCCCCCCCCCCCCCCCCCTTCCAGTTATATTATGTAGATATTATGATCACATCCCCCTTATTGGTGCAGAATACCCCCTCCGAATCCGACCTGTGTTTAATTTTTTACATTTTTTTTATTTAACGACGCCACTAGAGCACAGTGATTTTTTTTATCTTATCATCGGTTATTGGACGTCAAACATATATTCATTCTGACAATGTTTTTAGAGGAAACCCGCAGTCGCCACATAGGCTACTCTTTTACGACAGCCAGCAAGGGATTTTTTAGTTGTGCTTTCCACAGGCAAGATAGCACAAACCATGGCCTTTGTTGAACCAGTTATGGATCACTGGTCGGTGCAAGTGGATTACACCTACCCACTGAGCCTTGCGGAGCACTCACTCAGGGTTTGGAGTCGGTATCTGGATTAAAATTCCTGGGATCCGAACCCAGTACCTACCAGCCTGCAGACTGATGGCCTAACCACGACGCCACCGAGGCCGGTGACCTGTGTATAAAGTCCCTCAGTGTTATAGGCATACAGTTGTTTTCATGTGTACAATTCACAAATAGTGTACAAAATAAGAAGACGTTTTCATCAACACATATTTATTTAATTACATGGCATACAAAGTGCTTGATTAATTACTGTTACACAGTGCAACAATGTGTAAAAATATGGTCTGTACATATTTATATATCTCACAGTTGACGTAATTATTGTACCAGGCCCGTCTGACAGATTAAAACAGTATTGGAGGGAGATCATAAATATAAATAATGTAGGTCCGTACCTAGTCTAAACTAAGAGGGGTGTCAGTTCAAAAAGAGTCGGTGTATACTAATAGATGGTCTATGTCCATGAAAGTCTCCTGTTGATTAAACATGACAACATCGATTTTTTAGACATGCAACTGACTCAACACCCCTTGCCCCTTTCTCCGTACGGATCTGTCATGATAAAAAAGACTTACGTTTCTGAATCACATTGTGCTAGGCTATATTATAAGTTAATTAGCTTTTCTACCATTTGCCTACTTGTAAAGACAAATGTGAAAGTGACCAGCGCCCCTTCCAGGATCAGACGGCCCTGGTTTAAAATTCCAGTCTAAATACATGTGCGACTGACCCCTTCCCGCTTCATACACCTATTTAGTTAGATAAAGTTGGGGGTCCAGGATATGACGGCCCTTATTTGATGTTTAAAAACATATGTAGTCAGATACATGTACATTTATATCGTCAACGATATTATAGATAATGCAGATAAAATAAGTATATACAAAAATGAATTTTAAACATATGTAGGCCTACACGGAGAGGAACTTGCCAAAATAAGATATTTGTATTTAATGTAAACATTCTATATTTAAAGTTTAAACACTACCAAAAACGTATTGAAATAAATAAAATGATTGAAATAAAACCTGGGCACAAACCTTTAAATGCCTTTTAATACAATCTTAATGGATGCACAACCAGAAAAAATGCTCATTTACTAAACTCATGGAAAGAAAGGAAGGAAATCTTTTATTTAACGACACACTCACACATTTTATTTACGGTTTTATGATATCAGACATATGGTTAAGGACCACACAGATATTGAGGGACGAAACCCGCTGTCGCCACTTCATGGCCTACTGTTTTCGATTAGCAGCAAGGGATCTTTTATATACACCATCCCACAGATAGGATAGCACACACCACGGCCTTTGATATACCAGTCGCGGTGCACTGGCTGGAGAGAGAAATAGCCCAATAGACCCACTGACGGGGTTCGATCACAAACCGACCACACATCGAACGAGCGCTTTACCACTGGGCTACGTCTCGTCAGGCTCGTGGGAGTCGGTGATAGTGCAGGCAGAAAATGTTTCGTTTTTAGGTTTGTTTTGTTTTTGTTTATTTGTTTTATTTTTAAAGATACAACCCCCTCCCCCTCCCCCCCTCCCCTCCCAATTAGAATGTGTACCTCCAATGCACCCAAGGTCATTGAGTTACCCTGCCATTTAAACATCTTTCATACGGACCTGCTCGTAGTCCTGGAGCCAAGGGGTGTTTGCATGCATAAAAGGTCCCCGCAATCACCCACCTGGTTTTGATAGAGGATCCTCTGGGGCACATTTTCAGCGAGGGTGGACATTCTGAAACCCGGCAGTTTTTTTTTTATTCAAGGTTTTGTTAAAATTGCTCGGGACCTTAACCGCGGCAAAAATTGGGGGTAGGCGAAATTCAAATTGGCATAGTGTCGCAACCAAATGGCCTATGGTAACATATTACCACTCAAAATTTAGCTTATAGGATTATCTATGCGATGCATTTAGAGACAATATGATGAAGTTCAAGGTCACCAGAGGTCAAAATATGACGTAATTTGACCTTTGCTTAAAATCCAGACCCCTAAAAACTAAAACCACACCCACAATAAGGTATACGAGTGATTTTTTTATTTATTGGCCAATTCTTCTGCAGTACACTATAGGTAAGTTTTTAAAACTAGTAGTAAGAAATATACATGAACATTAACCCCTTGGGGTCCAATTAAAATTTACCGAAATTCGTAAATTTCGTAGAAAACGGCCATTTAGAGGCAAAAAGTTCAACTCACTTAAAACGTTAACAGACTGAGTATAAATGACCTAAACACACCTTCTATCACATTAAAAGGTGTTACAAAGGCAAAAACCATATTAGTGCCTTACCGGCTGGTGGGTCTAGCTCATTGGGGGGGGGGGGGGGGTCAATTGGGACGTTAGGCCGTAGTTGAATCAGGTAGTGTTTTAATAACAAGCCCATTCTGTTTTCCAGTCAATGAGATGGCTGATTTACCAAGTAAACGACTGAGGACGTCATCACCCTCACCGAGCCTGTCCACCGAGAAGTGCATCATATGTCAGAAGGATGACCCTGAACACGAGACTACCAGCACGGAGAATGGTAGGGCACGCGTAATCGAGGCAGCAGGCATTAGAAAGGACAGTGTTTTTGAAAGACTGAAGCATGCTGACCACAGCAAAATTGCTTATCATGTTAGCAATACGTGTTACAAACAGTATACTCATAAGAAGACACTTGAAAAACTTAAACAATCAAACTTAGGACCCACTGCTCCTAGCCCACAGCAGAGTACTTCGTGTGCTGATCAACGGTCGAGACGGTCCTCCATTGCACCTCCACGGGATCCAGCATGTCAGGCAGAGGACGTAGATATCTTCTCAAAACAGTGTTTTATATGTGGTAACGCAAAACACAACAACGTGTACACAAAATACCGTATGTGTGAAAAAGGACGAGCAGAATCATTCCTGAAAGCAGCTGTGCTACTACAGGATGAAATCTATACCCGAACATGTGATCTAAAGGATGCAAATGCGGTCTTCGGTGCAGATCTGTACTGCCACAAACAGTGCATCTGCAGTTACATCCGTAAAGGGGAGAGACTATCCTTTCAGTCTGTGTCTTCATCATCCATGTCATCTGTTGGCCAACAGAAGGTCGATATCTTTGCGAATGTAATGAAAGATATAGAACCTGGTTTTAACACTTGTAGATGCTACAACTTGTCATATCTATCGGACTGTTGTAATAAACTGCGCGATGACAAGCAACTGCAAGAGGGTTTCACGTTTGCGAATAGGGATGTGAAAATGTACCTCATCAATATGTACGGGACTGATGTGTCCTTCTTTGTTCCCCCGGATTCAAAGACTCCAACAATCTTCTTATGGGGAAGTGCTGTTGCGGAAGGATCATACAAAAGCCAAGACGAAATGGATTCCAACACTTTGAAAAGTAGTGGTGTCTTATTGAGAGAGTGTATCATGAAACAGGATTTTGAACTGAACAACAAATTCTGTGATGCCAGTGAACTTGAGAAGGCATACAAGGACATTGTGATTCAAAAGGAAGTTGAAGATTTCTTCTCTGCACTTCTCTGCACTTTTTGACTTTGACATTAAGCGCAATGACGTTGATGAGGATCAACTAGGGGACACTGACACAGACATAAACTTTCGAGCTGCTAAATTGAAAAAGATCTTGTCTGTGTATCAAATTGTCTTCTACATCTTCAACAATGGTAGAAAACGTACTCCTCTACATATGCTGAATTCAGACTCCATATACAATGCTTGTAGGTCCAAAACACTTATTTCTAGTCTCAATCGGTTTGGCCTGACGATTAGTTATGATGAGGTTCTCCGCTACCATTCTGACATGGCATCATATTTCACTGAAACAAGTCAGGGTCCCTAAAGAATTTCCAAGATATTCTGAGTTAGTTGCAACAGTCTCACTTGCCAGTAGCCTGTGATGAGGGGGTGTACCATATTGCCCGAGAGATCATCATGAACAACCCGGCTGAATTCAGTGACTTAGTGCTATGTTTAGGTTCCTTCCATCTGATAAAGATTGTAATGGGTGCGATAGGCAAATACATTGACGGAAGTGGAGCTGAAACTATTTTGGTGGATTCGAAGGCTTTTGGCCAAAATGTGGTCAGATCAATGCTTGATGGAACACACTACACAAGGTCACTGAAAGGGTTATTGTTGCTTTGCGAATGCATGGAGAGGTTGCAATGGGCCGAATTCTTCCGAACCAAAGGTGTGGACCCATACATGAATGAACTTGAACTGGTTAAGCTGATGAAAGCTTCCGTGTCGGAAAAGAACAGGATAGACAGTAAAGGACACTTGTCTGAATTCCTGTCTACCTCATCTACCATGATTGACGACTTCAATGCGTTCAGGTCTGAAAGAAGCCAGATGTCGGAGACATTTGCCTTCTGGGATCGGTTTATCCAGATGAGCAGTATCCTGAGAGACCTTGTAAGAGCTGATCGAGAGGGAAACTGGCAGATGTAGTCATCAGTGCAATGGGTATGTCGTCTGACATGCAGACATGCAGAGCCATTTTCAGTGACTGTGATACCACATTACCTGAATTAGATGTCGACATCGAAGAGGCAGACGTGAGGATTATTCCACATGCTCTTCATGCTGTCAACTGCGGAGCAACCAGAGTTGTTTTACTATCAAATGACACAGATGTGATGGTCCTTGCCTTGCATTTCTGGAACATTTTTTCAAAGGTCATGGTTTGAAAGAACTATGGATAAGGGCTGGTGTTGGGAATACCACGAGGTATATACCCCTTCATTCCTTAGCCGATAGGTTGGGTACACAGATCTGCAAAGTCCTCATCGCACTTCATCACCTTACTGGCTGCGATTCAACAAGCAAAGTTGGTACAAAGGCTGCTGGTCTGAAGGCAAATCCAAGACATTATCTCTGCGACTTTGGAAAGGATCCAAATGATATAGACTTTGGATTGGTGGAAGACTTTCTTGTCAATGTTTGCAAATCAAGCGGGCAATCTAAATCGATGGACGAACTGAGGTACCACCTCTACCACCACAGCAAAAAAAACTATCTTGGACCTACCTCCCACTAGTTGTTCAATCAAAGGACATATCCTTAGGGCATTCTATGGGACATACCTGCAGTTACACTGCTTAGATAGTCCACAACTAGATCCCCAAAGATTTGGGTTTAGCCAAGTAGATGGTATCATGCAACCAGACCGACTTCAGGTCTTGTTACCAGATGACTTCCCCATGCCTTGTAATTGCACATCCTGTGCTACAAAACGCTGCCATTGCAGACAACTTGAAATGACATGTTGCCCCTATTGTGGCTGCCAGGCATCGAATAAGGGCTGTAAGAATCCAGTAGCTTGAGATGGATAAAGCTCACTGCCCCCAGCCCCACCTTGAACCGGTAGATTCCCAATTGGGATTTGTCTTGGTAAACGCCTTTCACTTTGGTACGCAGAGGTGTTATTCCCTGGAAAGGGCTTGTAAGGCACCAATGGGGTTCTACCTTGCTAAACACATTTCAATGTGATAGAAGGGGTGTTTAGGTCATTTATACTCAGTCTGTTAACGTTTTAAGTGAGTTGAACTTTTTGCCTCTAAATGGCCGTTTTCTACGAAATTTACGAATTTCGGTAAAATTTTAAATGGACCCCAAGGGGTTAATGATCATGTATATTTCTTACTACTAGTTTTAAAAACTTACCTATAGTGTACTGCACAAGAATTGGCCAATAAATAAAAAAATCACTCGTATACCTTATTTTGGGTGTAGTTTTAGTTTTTAGGGGTCTGGATTTTAAGCAAAGGTCAAATTACGTCATATTGTGACCTCTGGTGACCTTGAAATTCATCCCATCATATTGTCTCTAAATTCATCGCATAGATAATCCTATAAGCTAAATTGTGAGTGGTAATATGTTACCATAGGTCATTTGGTTGCGACACTATGCCGGGTTTCAGAATGTCCACCCTCGCTGAAAATGTGTCCTAGAGGGTCCTATATCAAAACCAGGTGGGTGATTGCGGGGACCTTTTATGCATGCAAACACCCCTTAGCTCCTGGACTATCGACATAAACAAGACTTTAAAAGTTCTACTATGCCTGAATGGTTGGTACAAAATGTCTATAGTAAGCTGAGTCGACATTGATTGATGTTTTGTTTGTTTGGTTGTTGTTGTGTTGTTGTTGTTTTTTGTTGTTGTTGTTATTTTTTGTGTGTTTTGTTGTTGTTGTTTGTTTGTTTGTTGTTGTTTGTTTGTTTGTTTTTTGTGTGGGTTTTTTTGTGGTTTTTTTTTTTTTTGGGGGGGGGGGGGTTGTAAAACATTTCTTTACTGGGGTACATAAGTATTAGAACTTGATGTGGATCCAGAAATTTCAAATGAAAAATAGTTTTTGTGTCCTTTATGAATTACTTTTTAGTTTTTGTATCATTTCACTGCCTCCCACTCACCAACCCCAACTAACCCTGGCGTTTGTCATTTCAGTAGAGGTAGAACATATTTTATTTGTGCTTTATTAATTTCTCAGTCAATGTTAGTGAAGAAGATTTGGTTTAGGTGATTTCCCTAATCTGCGTGGATTAAGAGAAATTCGCGAAGAGAGGTATTGAAAATGTCTGCCATTATATATAAATTTCTGTTCAGTCTGTATGAAAATGATACTTTTAAATCTAGATGGCTGTGTAAAATGAACAATACTTTAGATCTAGCTGGTCTAAGCTATATTTGGTTAAACCAATTTTATGTTAATGTCAATAGAAAATGTTTAGCACAAAAAAGGTATCATTTATAGATTATTTAAAAATGAACATTCATATGTACCATATCTAGACATACTCCCTTTGAAACGAAGAACTGTATTTACCAGATTTAGACTTGCTAACCACAGACTACCCGTTGAAATAGGAAGATGGACTCATTTACCAAAGGAAGAAAGATTATGTAATATATGTAATAGTGGTTGTATTGGTGACGAATTTCACTTCTTATTTGAATGTAAAGCACTAAATGATATTAGAGTACTATATTTATCTAATTATTATTATATACAACCAAATGTTAAAAAAAATAATATACTTTTTAATAAGCAGAGTAAACATGTATTAATAAAACTATGTGATTACATTAAACAAGGTTTAACAAGAATGTGATCTAGAAATGAAGATGAGTACATGCATTTACTATATTATTTATTTATTTTACTTTGTTCTCCAAATGTTAACTGTATATGTTTGTAACTTGCTCACTTTGTAAATATTATATTATTATATTACCTCATGTACCATGCATGTGGTCTGAGTGAATAAAGAATTGAATTGAATTGAAAAAACCCATGTTGTTTTGATGATTTTTCTAATTTGTCTGCGAGGAACGAAAGATGACGTCACTCGACAAGACTTTGAGGGACACCGAGATTGGAGGAGGAAAATGTGGACATGAAGAAATAAAATAATTTACAATCTGCAGAGAGATTTCTTAAAGAAAATAAAATGTGAAATATTACAGGAAAAGGATTTAACAAAAAATAAATAAAAAATAAAAAAATAAGAAGAAGAAGAAGAAAAAATGGAACTTTGAATGTTGAAAGGTTTTCACAATTAATTGCAAACAAACTTCATGGATGTGTTCAATTAAAAACAAAGAAGAAAGAATGAATTTGTTTGAAAGAGGATGCGATATTAAAAAGATTTAAAAAAATCTTAAATGTGGATTTCTTACAATGATGGGTGTGCGTCGTCAGGTTAAATATTTCCTCTATACAAATAGATGTGATTCATTATGTTGAAATGGTCAAATGGATGTGATTAAATATTTCTGAGATTTCTTAATTATTTCTTAATGTGGACATATTTGTTTTCAAATGGATGTGTTTAATTTTTTCTGAATGTGGGAATATTTCTTGTCAAATGGATGTGGTTAAATATGGAGAAATGTATGAAATGTTTCGCGTTGTTGGATTTCATATTTTCTGTTGTGTTTCAACACCAAAGAAGATTCAGGTGTAAATAGGCAAGAGCATTTATGAGCTGAAAAAACATTTATATAAGTTATGTCTTCACATTAAATTAATACTTGGTCAGGTTTTGTTTAAAAACAGAAAGAAATTAAAAGTTTAAATTAATTAATTAATTAATAATAATAATCATTTTTCTTTGTTGATTTTACACATTTTCTTCCAGATTTTACGTTAATAAAAGATGTTTGTTTAATTAAATTAATTAGTAAATGGTACAAACCGTTCAGTTGTTATACATATAAAACTTGTAATTGTCTTTTGTATATAATAATACCATTGTTTTTGATTAGATTTTGAAAATTAATTAGCTCTTGCATTAATTAGCAAATGTTTTACAGAATATCTTTGCTCCATGTAAATATTTTAACGCGTCCATCTCCCTGGGTGACATCAAGTTTATTCTGATCACAACAGACACACTGAGGTATGAACAATCCATCCTGGTCCGTGATGACGTCACGGATGACCTCTCCATCACGTGACAACTGGACAATACAATTTCTCTTAACATTACAAACATAAACAAACTCTTCCATGTCACACGCAACACCGACTAAATCACGTAGCCTTGCTGAATCACGTGACTGCCATGTGAAGCGTCCTGATGACGTCACACATGTCAAACAGTTTCTCTCTGATAGAACCAGAGAGTCTCCTTTCACTGCGATAAGCGAGGGGCGGGGGAGCAAGTGCCTGGAGAGAGACTGAATGAAGTGTCCCCCCTCATCCAGTATGTGTACAAACGAAGCACCACTGACAACCAGATGGTTGCTAGGTAACACTGATATGTAGTGGCACTCTGTACTAGTGTTCAGTGTGTTTGTCAGGCAGATGCCATCTTGTATATCCAGATATAATATTTGACGTTCTAATGGCAGGACGACAACAACCTGCTGGTCACGTAACCTAGCAAGGCCGACTGGTTGACCGGGAAGTTTGTAATTATACAAAAGTTTAGAGTTTTTAGCAGAGAAACATTTTACACAGGCGTTGATACAATCACTTACAACAATTTTCCTAGATCTTTCATCTCCCAGCACCACGATGGAATATAGACCAGGATCACAGTCATCTGATGATATCTTTGTGTCAAATGTCTGTGTCAGTGTCAGTCTATCTGTCTGCCTGTCTGTCCGGATGTCTGTCGGTGTCAGTCTGTCTGTATGCCTGTCTGTCTGGGTGTCTGTCAGTGTCAGTCTGTCTGCCTGTCTGTCCGGATGTCTCTCAGTGTCAGTATCTCTGTCCAGGTGTCTGTCAATGTCAGTATGTTCATCTGCCTGTCTGTCTGGGTGTCTGTCAGTGTCAGTATGTCCGTCTGCCTGTCTGTCAGTGTCTGTCTTTCTGTCTGCCTGTCTGTCCGGGTGTCTGTCAGTGTCAGTTTGTCTGTCCAGGTGTCTGTCAGTGTCAGTATGTCTGCCTGCCTGTCTGTCTGAGTGTCTGTCAGTGTCTGTCTGCCTGTCTGTCCGGGTGTCTGTCAGTGTCAGTCTGTCTGTATGCCTGTTTGTCTGGGTGTCTGTCAGTGTCAGTCTGTCTGTCTGAGATTTTATGTCGGGTTTTAATATTTCTCCAATGTCAACAGAAAAAGTTTCAGTGTTTTTCTTTTTCGAGTCGGTAATTTTCAACTTGGGAATTTCAGTTTTAAGATTTGTTTCAGAAATTTTAACGCTAATTTTTGTAATTTTAAAATATTTGTTTTGATGTCAGAATCTGACCCTGATTTTATGAGGTTTTCGCCCAGTTTTAAGTTTTGTTTTGCTTTATATAATAAATGTTTATCTTTAGTGAATATTGTGTCAATGTCATTCTTAGAAGTTAAACGAGATGTTTCTAGATCTTTCTTCAGCCTTTCCTGCTCCGCATGGATGACTTTAACAATTTCTTCCCCTCTCCGGTCAATCTCTGCAGATGCCTCTGCCACGCTGACTTCCAAACCAGTTTGTAATCTGTTGATTTCAGTCTTGATGTCATCCTCCAGAATTTCGCTAAATGACCTCAGCACTTGGCAGACTAACCGTAAAGCGTTCGTTTGCGACCGTTTCTTTGCAAAGGGGACATCACCTAGGAAACAAAATTACAAATTATAAATAATTACATGTATATCTACATGAAATTAAGTACCTCCTCTAGCATAACCTAATTTGGTGTCACTCATATCTGTGCCCGTAGATATCTACCTCAATACGTGATATTAATAATAATAAACTCATATCTATGCCTGTAGATATCTACCTCAATACGTGATATTATTAATAATAAACTCATATCTGTGCCCATAGATATCTACCTCAATACGTGATGTTAATAATAATAAACAGACCTAATTAAAAGTAATAATATGGGTAATAATTAATTTGTAAGATAACTAATTTGGTAAAATCCATTATATGGTGAAGATTTCATGATTAATAATAATAATAAACCTATTAATAAAAATATTTATTCTAATACTTTTTTGAAACAAATGAATACATTAGGTGTCATTAATGTTCTTGTAATTCATGGAGTTGAACCACCATAATTCTATAGCTGCTTTGATCTAGGACTTTTAGTTTGTGAGAAATGTAAATGTGAAAACTTAACATTGAATTAAATTCAAGCAATTAAATTAAAAATTACATGACACATGCAAAGCTAACTTTGCAGCATTATAATTTTAGTTAGATCAGATAAATACATGTATGTTAACATTTAACTAGCATGGAAACCTCAAAACAGACACTTTACACCCACCACCACTTTTCCCAACCTCAGGACCGGATACCCTTTCTTCACCAGATCCCAGCAATGAAGAGGCCATATCTGAGAATAGAAATAAGAAACATTGTTTAATAATAATAATAATAATAATAATAATAATAAAATACCAGTGAAATAATAATGTTATCAGTTACTAACAATATTTATAATTTCTATAGTACAGCGGTTATCACCTAGTTGCTAGTACTACCAACACATTACAGCGGTAATTACCTAGTCACTAGTGTAACGGGGAGTAAATATTTGTAATTAGTTTATTTTAATATTTACTGTATATGTATTTTATTTCAGTTTTCTAGGTTATGATATTCTGTTGAGAATATCGTATTTCGTTTGGACAACACCCTAGCTTGTTATTAGCCAATAACCAATGATGTGGTTTTATTTTATCACGTGATGGTTCATGTAACGTCCGTGCAACATTCACATACACACACAACGCCATACGATTTTGATTAAGAAGGGTCTGTTGGTATTTTTTCCGATTCATCGTCATTGAGCACAGTACAGGTTTCGATGTGATAACTCTTCTATCTCTGTGAGACTCATCGCCCACAGCGAAGAGTTGTGTGTATAATGTTTCTATAACTTCTGGTTCTGCCTGGGAATAAATTCCTGAACCTTGACCCCACCTTATTTTCATTCCAAAAACAATGAGTGTTACAATGGAGCCGACGTAGGGACCCATACCTTTGTGAACGTATCGGACTGCACGTCATGAATCAGATGGGTTATTTTATGTGTGACTTTACTTTCTTTGGTGTTTCTACTTTTGTTGAGGAAAATTTACTTCAGAGAATTGTGAACTTTGATGTTAGTGTTCATTTGTTGTGATTTTATTCTGTTTTCATGATGTATGGAATATATGTGAGTATATCATTTAATTTAGTAGCTACTGTGAAACTATCTTATGATATAGATTTTTGTTTAATGTTTTTTTTCTAGCTATGCTGATTGATATATTGTAAACAAAACCAGCTGGTGTATTTTTCCCTGTGACTGTTTTTAATTTATCATTACTGTTAATGTTGAGTTATTGTTAACTGGCTGTAATAATCATTCATTTAAAGGGACATTCCTGAGTTTGCTGCAATGTTTCAGATGTTATCGACTAAAAGAGACTTTTTGACGACTGTAATTACATATCGAATATATTTTTTCTGCATAAATTATTAGTGGCTGTATATTAAACGTGTTTCTGGTTGTTCTAATATTTGTACTTGGTTAAATTTCATTTTATTTCCCAAAAAAGATTTTTTCGTACGTACGAAATTATTTGAAGACAAAATCCAGTTTGCGCTTCTTACAAATATTAAGACGACCAGAAACACATTGAATATACAGAAACTGATATTCTAAACAAGAAAATATATTTAATATGTAAGTTTAATCATAGAAATATTTTATTAGTCGCAAACATCTTACAATGCAGCAAACTCGAGAATGTCCCTTTAATAACTCAGATTTATTTGTCCTAGTACCAGTGTATTCTATATACAGTGATAGTTGTTTTCTGAAGCTTTAGTGCTTTAGAATATAATGATTTATTAATTTGATTTTTATTTTATTTTATTATTATTATTTTAATTTTTTTCGATTTGTCATTTCAATAATTTGTTTCTGTAGTGTTGATTTTGGCTTTGCCTTTATTGACTTTAATAATTATTTGTTTTATTTATTATTATTATTTTTTGTTTTGTTTTGTTGTGGTCTTGACTTGAAGCTGTGATTGACTTTGATACATTTCTTGTGGGTTTTGTCTGTCAATGTGGTTGCGTTGTGTGTGGGTTTTGTCTGTCAATGTGGTTGCGTTGTGTGTGGGTTTTTTAAGTCTAGGATTTGGAATTAAACGTAGATTTAAATTTAAATTGAAGTTAATTAAATTTTAAAATTAATAGCAAAAGGTATACATTAGTTTATTCAATTTAAAAGTCGATTGATAAACTTTAAATTAAATTTAACTTAGATGAGTACAACTTAGGTAATAAATTGAATTTTGCACTTGTTTTGGTGTTTGCATTTAACAGACACTGCAGATACACTTGCATTTATTTCATGTACCCATATACCATTTTCCCTTTTCAGCTTTCCTTGTAGTTCTTAGTTTCTATGGGGGTCATACATACATACATAGATACACACAGCAAATGTTTTATTTCAGGTTGTGCTTATGATTGTGTGTCATTTATTTTAGTATACACTGAATGTAAACTTTTGCTTTATATTGATGTTTGTCATAGATTTGCTGGATTAGGTGTACTTATTTGTTCACCTTTGTATCACTTTCATGTGAAAGTGGAACTGTTTTGTCCAGTGTTGTACATGGGTAATGTTTGTATGTAGTGTATCATAGATTGATTTTAGTTTATGCATATTACTGTGTGAGGCAATTTCTCCTTAATCATACATGAAAGGTTACTGAGCTGATATTACTTGTTTGTATTTTAGCTTTGATTTACTTTTGTTTTCTTTTCAGATTCAGTGACTAATTTTATTTTATTGTATTTGATTCCAGACGAGGAATCTCCATTAACAATTTTTATTTGAATGCATTTTAGACTCTGGAATGACTATATTTAACGAACGTGATTTCTGCTGCAATTGTAATTTACTTTTTAGGTTGGTGACTTATGTTTTACGCAAATATGGAATTGGCACACATTGGCTATTGGATGTCACAAATGGCAAGTATATGAAAATATTATTTATATATAATTATGTAAAGCCACAGTGTAAGGAGCTGGGGGGTGGTGGTGGTGGTGGTGGTGGTGGTGGTGGTGGGGGGGTTAATGCAATACATAATCAAGGTAGGTATATTTTAAAACTTTGTATAGAAATCAAAGTGTTTTAAAAACTTTACAAATAATTCTGGATGGAATTTAAAAAGATTCCAAAACATTTCTGTTGCCAAATATATCATTTCTCGTCGGCTTGAGATGATCACACTCCACCAAAATGTGGCGCACAGTCAGTGTACACTGACAATGTTCACACTGAGGAGGAGGGTCCTTTTTAAAAAAAAAATGAATGCATCAGATATGTATGGCCGATGCGGGCACGGCACAAGACTACTTCATCCTTCCTGCACCGCCTATAGGATGACTGCCACTCTCCCAGGAATGGCTCGACAGAATTAAGCTTGATCTAAACATATTCCATACCTTGGGTGTTTTCTCCACCATGATGTGTTTTGTAATTGGAAACATCAGTTATTACTAATAACCGCAATGCCATAAGTAACATTTGAACAGTTATTCTTTAATCCATAAAGCCATTCTGGCTGCATCACAATCTCAGTCATTACTCAAGTGAGATCACTCGTAACAAAACTGCACTACGTAACAATTCATATTAACGAAACTCTATACAGTCATGTATATACTAATAACCATACTACTAATTCAGTTTACTACATAATTTCGTCTTCCTTAAGTCAAAGCTACTATTCAGTTGGCATAAACACAGTCAATTATATAAATTATAAATCTAATTCCTCGGGTTTCTTTCTAACCCTCTCAGACCTTCTGCATTATTATGCTCATCAGACAACTCGCTAGCACTAGAATAACAGACACCGGCACATCTTCTGCATTATTACAATCATCAGAGAACTCGCTAGCACTCATCGAGGTTTCTAGAGATTCAGTAATCTCTTCTGACATAGGAACATGTGTAGCCACTGGAGATTTTAACCAGTCCTGGTTACTTTGTAATAAATCGTCCTTTTCATGACACATCTTTTCAAACTGTACTACTGGTTCATAGTCCATGTTCATATCTTGAGAAATTCCACATCTAATATGATCCACATGTCTTTTTACAAATCTACGATCACTTAGTTCCACTCTATAAGACAACCGTCCCGCAATCTCAACAATGTTACCAGGTAGCCACAAATTATCCCTCCCACTAAAATTCCTAACAAAGTCTCTCTACATTTGACTCGTCTGTCATAATACTGTTTTTGTTGGTGTTGTTTAGTAGCTACTTTGGATCTCAGATCCGGGTGCTATTTCGAATAAGCATCAATGATAACTAAAAACATTTTCCCCTGCATAATCAATATGAACTCTTGACCATGGTTTGTCCAGATAATTCCAAGAATGCAAAGGAGCCTTAGAACGACTTGCCCAAAATAACTGACACTTTTCACAATAACTAACTCTTTGTTCAATATCCTGATCCATGTTAGGCCACCAAACATAAGACTCTTCATGGCCGAAACACCAGGATGTGCTTCATGTAATTCCTCCAATAATAACTGTCTAACTACGGAAGCAATGACAACTATATTTCCCCATAATACACAATCATCTTGAACACTAAGCTGGTCTTTACTAACAAAGAAAGGTTTCAACTCTAACAAAACCCGCGACAAAATTGGATCTTTAGCAATCCACCTACGAATCTGATCTGAATTACCGGACTGTTATTTATATGTTCCATCAGTAAAATCATATCTGTAGGAACAGGTACAGATTTTCGCATATATGGCAATGGCAGTCTGCTGAGAACACCAGCACTAACATTCTGTTTATCAGAACGAAATTGTATGTTATAGCTGTATGCAGACAATGCAATAGCTCAATGCTTAAATTCTAGCACTTACCATGAAAGGTAATTCTTTATTTTTATGGAACACAAATGTCAAAGGTTTGTGATCAATGCACATAGTAAACTGTGTACCATAAAGGTAGTAGTGAAAATGTTGCACCCTAAAAACTATAACCCGTGCTTCTCGATCAATTTGAGCGTTGTTTCTCTCAGCAGTGTTTGATGTCCTGATACAAAAACAGTGTTCGTGATACAAAAACAGTGTTTAATGTCCGTGATGTAAAAACAGTGTTTAATGTTCGTGATACAAAAACAGTGTTTAATGTTCGTGATACAAAAACAGTGTTTAATGTTCTTGATGCAAAAACAGTGTTTAATGTTCGTGATACAAAAACAGTGTTTAATGTTCGTGATGCAAAAACAGTGTTTAATGTTCGTGATGCAAAAACAGTGTTTAATGTTCGTGATGCAAAAACAGTGTTTAATGTTCTTGATACAAAAGCAATGGGATGTTCTGAACCACCCTCATCACGATGACCTAACACCGCACCCAACCCATAACATGAAGCATCACACGACAATACAAGTTGTTTTATCGGATCGAAATGAACCAAAATTTTAGCTGAAACGATCATGTCCTTATCCGTCACAAACGCTTTTTCTTGTGGAGGAGTCCAGTGCCATTTTACATTTTTAAGAGGCAATCTGTACAATGGTTCTAACATAGAAGACAAATTATTGACAAACTTGCTATAAAAATGTACAGCACCTAAACATTATTTCAATGTAGAAACATCTGTAGGCCTTGGTGCTTTTCCCTATTTGGTCTGATCCCTGTTTTATCATTAACATGACCCAGGTATGTTACACTGGCCCTAAAAAAGAAGACTTATCAAACTGGACTCGTAACCCAAAATCTCGAAGACTTTTACGTACTTGCTCTAGATTTGATCTATGTTCAAATTCAGTTTCTCCCGAGATCAAAATGTCATCAAGATATACTACCACATGAGAAATATCTCTGAACAAATTGTACATTTGTTTCTGAAATATTTCTGGTGCCATTTTCATTCCAAGTGGCATACGATTGTATCTAAGCAATCCTCGATGTGTGTTAATGACAACAATGTTTTTTGTTTTAATCTTCATCTAAAATCCAAACCTGACAAAAGTTCCCCAATCTTAGGAATAGGAAAACAATCTGGTTCAGCTACTGGATTGATTGTAATCAAATAATCCCCACATATCCTGACATTACCTGACGGTTTTGAAACTACAACAATCGGGGCAGTCCATTCTGAATGTTTAATAGTGCCATTCCCACTAACCTATCCGACTCTAAATATGTGGCTTCTCGCACAGCAAAATCTAATGACCTAGCCTTGAAACATTTTGGTTTGACGTTGTCTGGATCATACATTTTAGCTTTCTCACCCTTGTAAGTAGGCTCAAAAACGTGTACATAAGGACCTGAACCCTCTAACACAACAAGTGGTAAAGTAATATTCTGATCATTGTGCAACACATCTACATTCACCACACCTTTTACATGCAAACGTTCACCTGTGTAAGTTTTTAACACTACATTGTCATTCGTAATCTGTAATCCAGGCTCAAAAACGTGTACATAAGGACCTGAACCCTCTAACACAACAAGTGGTAAAGTAATATTCTGATCATTGTGCAACACATCTACATTCACCACACCTTTTACATGCAAACGTTCACCTGTGTAAGCTTTTAACACTACATTGTCATTCGTAATCTGTAATCCAGGTTCAAAAACGTGTACTTAAGGACCTGAACCCTCTAACACAACAAGTGGTAAAGTAATATTCTGATCATTGTGCAACACATCTACATTCACCACACCTTTTACATGCAAACGTTCACCTGTGTAAGCTTTTAACACTACATTGTCATTCGTAATCTGTAATCCAGGTTCAAAAACGTGTACTTAAGGACCTGAACCCTCTAACACAACAAGTGGTAAAGTAATATTCTGATCATTGTGCAACACATCTACATTCACCACACCTTTTACATGCAAACGTTCACCTGTGAAAGTTTTTAACACTACATTGTCATTCGTAATCTGTGATTTACGTCCAGGTGCTATTTCACAATGTTTTAAGAAACTAACATCACTCATAAGTGTAAAACTTACACCTCTGTCAATTTCCCTGTCTACTGTGTAACCTGAAACTTCTACTTGACACGTAAAAGGTTCAGTACGTTCTAATGTCATACGTTTGACACTATTGGCATTGCCAAGTATCTTGTTAATACTATAATAAACATCATCTGATAACTCATCATGTGAAACGTTGTGGTCCTCCTCATAAACTGTATAAGTTTTTGAACTATTTCCAGCTTGTTTCTCGTGCATTCGCCAAAATCTAACCATTTCACGCCGATTTCCTGCAATTGTCACACAACGTGCCACAACGTGCGTTAAATTTGTTTTAGGGTGCATTTGGGCATGCTGTCCCATTCCAGGAACATTAACAAACATGGCCATTCAGCAACATTGTAAAAAAACGATATTTTCTTCTTTTCTTCTTTCCCTATCACCTTTGCGTTTCTGTTTTGATAGAGTGTATATATATATAAACCATCACTGCTGCTACAAAGTGTGTTTGTGTGTGTGTGTGGGGGGGGGGCACTTACGTTAAACCAAACTGAAATTATTTACGCAAAACGTCTTTACAGCAGCATGCGACGGACTATGAGTATCTTAATAAAACAGGCTAAAACACAATTTTAGCAGATTTTTTTTTTTTTAAGTTGACCTTTTTGACAAAATTAATGACTCTTATAATTACTTTAACTTTGCATCACACATTACGCACAAGAACGTTTTTTTACCCCTAATTAACTATTTAAATTGCGACTGTACGACGAATTGCTATACCAGTTAGTTTTACAATTTCGAACAACTTTTAAAAGTATACTCAGAATCAGAGACGGTTTATCCTAGTAGCACATGCAGCACGTGCTACGTTCCCGCGCTTCAGGGGGGCCTCGCGGTGACGTGTTCGTTTATTTTCCGCAGGTAATTTTTCCCCTCTCCCCCAGGGGGTTGCAATATGTATGTCCTGGGAAGGGGGTCCTGCTGGGGGGGGGGGGGGGGGGTCATGTCTGCTACAGGCCCCGCGGATCTTAAACCAACACTGCTCAGAATTAACTGTTGGCGTAGATGTTTGCTAAAAGTCTTAAGCATATATCTGTAATTGCTTAATTAAGTTAATATGTTAAAACCATGAATTTTATTACCACAGTTCAATCGTGGAGCTAAGAAATGTCGTAATATTATACCTACGACATTATCAATATCCAGTGTCGGTCATACATAGTAATAACGCCGTCATTCAAAATCAAAGAAGTAAATTATTACCATGTTCGTCGGCTCTTAATAATAATAATAATAAAAATTATAATAAATTATAATAATAATAATCATCATAATAATGACAATAAAATAATAATACTAAACAAAATATAAATAAAGAGTCTAATTAAAAGAAACCTTTCGCATTTGTTATTTTTTATAGTTACAGGTGCGGAATCAAGAGAAAAACACGAATGTTAAAAATAATAATGACTAAATCACCAATAATACTACAGTTACCTTCTTCTTTTAGTAATTCACAGCAAACTTTTGAGCTGAAGCAAAGAGAGTGAGAAAGAGAGCTAGACTTATTTTTAAGAGAGCGAGATTTGTTTTAAAAGTGCGAGTTGTCGTCTGGTGTCTTCTAGCGAGAGTGATGTCTGGGCGGTATATCAGGGTATCTTAAACACGCAGTTGGGAGCCAGCAATACGTAAACTGATCGTGTCATTGGCTAACAATAACCGCCTGATTAAAGTACTTGATATGAATACGTCATGAATGTTGGTGTCGTGTGACATAAAATCTTTTTCCAAGTAAAGCAGTGATACTTTGACCATGTCATGTGTCTGTACTACGTTCTGAGTACACTGGAAAATGTTTAACATAAATTACAGGTGCGTGTGCCATGGGCCGAGTCCCCTGGTTCAATCAATTTTTTAAGGCATTTTTGTAGGAGCACGACGCAACTCACTAAATACTTCTATCGTTACTATACCCCTCCCCACCCCCACCCCCAACCCCTCCCCCTGCAAAATTCCCTGTGTACAGGGCTAAATGTTTACTGGCAGTAATTCAGACTGCCACAAAATTAAACATTGGGTTTAGGTTTGCAATGTCTTTGTAGTTTAATTATCATTAATAAACGGGGTTTTTTCTTCACATTAACTTACAAGACAAGCAAGGACGGGGGGGGGGGGGGGGGGGGGACACACCGATTTATTAATCATTGGCTTTTGAATGTCAAACATTTTGTAATTTGGCATATAGTCTTAGAGAGTAAACCCGCTACATCTTTGCATTAGTAGCAAAGGATCTTTTATATCTTTTATATGCACCATCCCACAGACATGATAGTACATGCCACGGCTTTTGATGTACCAGTCGTCGTGCACTGGCTGGAAAAATACATAGCGCAATGGGCCCATCGACGGGGATCACTAAAGGAGTAAAGAATTTAAAATTGAATTGAACCAAAGTCCACATCACCTTGACCTTGTACTATGATTACAATTATTGTGCTTGAAGTGGACGATCACTTAATGACAGACAGAGAGAGAGAGAGAGAGAGAGAGAGAGAGAGAGAGAGAGAGAGAGAGAGAGAGAGAGAGAGAGAGAGAGAGAGAGAGAGAGAGAGAGAGAGATTGATTCAGAATTACTGAAGGGGGCTAGAGCGTAGGCTGAGTTTGGCCCGAATCTGAATAACGGTATTTATTTAAATTTCTACATGAATTACAACTAATATTTTGTTTAGTGGACTCTGTACATACAATCCGTGTGTTAGAAAGTTTAATGAGAAACTACATAAACAACAAATATGACCGCAGAATATAAACCTTACTGGTGGTTAAGTCTGTATGAGAAATCTGTCATTTATAATTTGTGTGTTACATCAAAAATAAACATGACCACAGAATATAAACCTTACTGATGTTTACGTTTGCATGAGAAATCTGCCATTTATAGTACGTGTGTTACATCAAAATGAAACATGGCCATGGAATATAAACCTTACTGATGGTTAAGTCTGTATGATAAATCTGTCATTTATAGTCCGCGTGTTACATCAAAAAGAAACATGACCACAGAATATAAACCTTACTGATGGTTAAGTCTGTATGAGAAATCTGTCATTTATAGTCCGCGTGTTACATCAAAAAGAAACATGGCCACAGAATATAAACCTTACTGATGGTTAAGTCTGTATGAGAAATCTGTCTTTTATAGTCCGGGGCCCGATTTAATAGACCAGTTATGACTCGTCTTATGACATCGCTAGCCATGGTATCACACTTTAACTATGACAACATAAATTGCAATGTTGCGGTCAACGAAGCGTTACATCGGAAACCGATAGAATCGATCCCCATCGGTGGGCCCATTGGGCTATTTCTTGTTCCAGCCAGTTCACCACGACTAGCATATCAACGGTCGTGATATGTGCTACTCTGTCTGTGGGTTGGTGTATATAAAATTATGTTGTAGTATGAAATTTATAATCTGAATATTGATATATTATCGCATTATAGTTATGATTTATTTTTTCTCGTTTCAACCAGTGCACCTCAACTGGTCAAAGGCTGTGGTATGTGCTTTCACGTCTGTGGAAAAATGCATATAAAAGACCCCTTTCTGCATTAGGAAACATGTTGCGGGTTTGCTCTGATGACTACGAGTCATAATTACCAAATGTGTGACATCCAATAGCCGATAATTAATTAATCAATGTGTTCCAGTGCTGACGTTAAACAAAACAAACTTTAACTTTGTAATTATGATATTTGATGAAATGACTGATTGCATATCGATTTGAGTGCTATTTCTTATTTAATGTATACTTTAACAATCTGTTAATCTCAATAAAAAATATTATAATCATAATTGTTTGTGTTGTATATTATAATTAATGTTCAGTTACGCGATATAACTGTACAGTTACGCGAAATTACGTCATACTCGTTATTTACATAATATTTGGATTGATAAAATGTCGTCAAATATTGTCTAGGGTATAAAACGGTAGTGGGTACGAATCGTCCAGGGCCGAAACAAATGGGTTCGAATCGTCCCTTGACCTTATTTATAACCAGGCTCATTAATTACAGTGCGTAAGGCGGTTATATGACTCATACTTTCATGAACGCCAAAACATTATCAGCACCAATTGCTAAAATTGGTCAAATTCGTATCCGTGCACATGACGGTCCAAGGGAAGCCTTATAATACTGATGAACAAGTTTGCTCAATCAAATTAATACATTCATGAACAAGTGTGGCACTTTGAAACAATCCAACTCAACAGTTCATGTACGAGTTTCGTGTAGGACAATATACCCGTTTGTCGCTTTACGTACTGATAAACTAGTCACGTTTTTCTGTCAGATTAATAATTACATCTTTACTTGTATCTACCTACATTGTGTTTACTTGATAACAAATTCCATTTAGCATTGTGTAGATCGCCCAGTGTTGAGTTTGGACGTTAGGTCTGTGTGCACACTCTATGCTGGACGTTTTTATCTGATTGTGTGATAAACAAGTCACGTCTTTCACATCGGTGATATCCACTGGCCTAGTCAGGCGGGGGAGGGCGGATGGTGGGGGCAATGCACCCCCAATAACACCTCTTCCCTCACCAAGTTCTATATGTTTTTCTGTCGCCCTATGATATTACTCATGGTCAATGTGGTTGCAGTCCCCCTCAGTGTTGATGCCTTCCCCAAATTTAAAATCCTGGCTACGCCAGTGGTGATAGCCGTACCTATCTGTTTACTTAATGCATCCCTCATATTGCCAAGTTCAAACACTAAATTTGTATCCAAAGGTCGTGGTATGTGCTATCCTAACTGAGGGATTGTACATATAAAATATCCGTTGTTATTAATGGAAACATATGGCGCGTTTGCTCTCTAAATTTGTTTTGTTTAACGACACCTCTAGAGTCACATTGATTTATTTATCGTCGGCTATTGGATGTCAAACATTTGTTAATTTTGACATTAGTAGCAAGGGATCTTTTATATGCACCATCCCACAGACAGGATAACACATACCACAGCCTTTGATATACAAGTCGTGGTGCACTGCCTAGAACGAGAAACAGCCAAATGGGCCGACGGAGATCGATCCCAGACCGACCGCGTTTCAAGCGAGCGTTTTACCAGTGGGCTACATCCCGCCCTTGCTTTCTAAAGCTAGATTTAGACTTCACCGCCGACTCTTGTTGGCGAGTAGTTGACTCGCCCAGTCCTGCTTCTGTTTAAACCTAGTCTACACTTTTCAGTCAATTCAGTATGATTTTAACACAGTTCATATTAAAGTTTAGTGCGCGTTCGTTCAACGCTTTTTAGTTTACCTAAAAAAAAAAAAAATTAAAAGAAAATCGCGTTTGGTCGACAATCAAAGTATGAATTGAGCTTAAAGGGACATTCCTGAGTTTTAGGCGATTATTAAAGGGACATACCATAGTTTTTAAACACTAAGGCATATATTTTTACTACTAGAGCCGTTTTTGATAACTAAAATCATGATTTACTAAGATTTATTGTTTATATTATTCATTTCTGTACATTCCAAGTAATTTTGGTCATCCTGGTGTTTTTAATATTACAAAATGCATTTCGCATAATTTTAAGTTGGCAAAGATTTCCGCTCTAATACCACAACAATCCTATGTTTGACGTCACATACCTTTACATCGATAATTTTCGAGTTAACTGATTAAAACAAATCCACATATTAATCACTAATACACATAGTACAGAAAGAAATCCGACAGCACCCACATTCAGCTACGCTTCGTGACACTCCGTCGCAAGAATTACAAAGCTCGGTGACCTATTTCGTGATGTAGATCACGTGATCGCCCACTGGGCGATTCCGCCTAGTAGACGGAATGGCTGAGTGGGCGATCATGTGACGCAACGTCACGATATAGGTCGGCGAACTTAGAATTCTGCTGTCCGGAGTTTGCCGAAGCTTAGCTGAATGTGGGTGCTGTCGGGTTTCTTTCTGTACTGTGTGTATTAGTGATTAATATGTGGATTTTTTTTAATCAATTAACTCGAAAATGATCGATGTAAAAGTATTTAACGTCAAACATAGGATTGTTGTGATATTAGAGCGGAAACCTTTGCCAACTTTTTGGTTGTCGGGAATTGCCAAAAAAATACATAGCTTGGTCTCTGACTGTAATGAGAGCGTATTTATGTCCAAATGTCCGTCTAGCTCTATTACAGTCAGAGTACTCGCGCTAGGTATTTCACCATTTCAACGTCACAGACTCATGTTTCACTCAGTTGTAACTTTATCCAAATGTGTTACAGGTTTGTAGATTAACTAAACTTAGTGTTAATTTCCCTAATATATATATTTTTTCGTACGTCCGAAATTATTGGGATACTAAGTCCAGTTTGCGCTACTTACAAATATTATGACGACCCGAAACACATCGAATGTACACATACTGATATTCTAAGTTTAATCGTTGAAATATTGTATTAGTCGGAATATCTTACAAAGCAGCACTCAGGATTGTCCCTTTAAGAACCAGAATTACCAAATGTTTGACATCCAATAATAATTAAATATTTTCTAGTGGTGTCGTTAAGCATTGGTGATAAATGGGAGAATGTTTGTTGTGATAAAAAAAGAAGAGAAAAAAAGTTGTTTCATCTGGCCAGTACATTCAATTTATTTTAAGTCTAGTGAGAGGTGGTAGTGTTTATGTCCATGGTGTATATGTCGATTAGTACGCTGCATGTATTACCACAAATGTTTCAAACTCATATTTATACGATAGTTCAGTGTTGGCGGACCAGATGACGTCACAGCGTAGTGTTACATCCGTCCCATCGATTGATCTTCGGGACTAAATCGCCCGTCAGTAAGTCCGACTAAAAAGAGTTCCGAGTTGGATGAATGCAAAATATTTAGGTAAATTTAACACTAGAAATATTTGTGTATTTAACAACTGATTTTGCATTACTTCATACATGTTAGTCACCCCCACCCACCCCACCCACACCCACATATGTTCACTTTCTTCCGCCGTCCCTGTAACACCACATCTTCTAAAAATCCTAGATCCGCTCCTGAACTGGAAACATTTCTGATTTTGCATTACTTCATATATATTATCAGTCCCCCCCCCCCCCCCCAATGTTCACTTTTTTTAACCCTGTAACCCCCCCCCCCCCCCCCGATGTTCACTTTCTTACGCCGTGCCTGTAACCCCACACCTTCTCAAAATCCTAGATCCGTCCCTGCACTGGAAATATTTTTGTATTTAAAAACTGATTTTGCATTATTCATATATTATGTCGCCGCTCCCCCCCCCCCTCCCCATGTTCACTGTCTTCCGCCTTGATTGTAACACCATACCTTCTCAAAATCCTAGATCCGCCCCTGCACTGAAAATATTCCTGTATTAAAAAAATGATTTTGCATTACTTCATATATATTATGTCAGTACCCCCCCCCCCCCCCCCCCCCCCACCATGTTCACTTTCTTCCGCCGTGCTTGTAACACCACACCTTCTCAAAATCGTAGAGCTGCACCTGCACTGGAAATATTTCTGGATTTAACAACTGAGAAACGTTAAAATAAAGGAAATAAAAACAGTTTTGATATGTTGATAGCTGATCAATAGTTTTGGTAGTACATGTACTTCAAAAAGGGTTGAATCTAGGATTTTATAAAGGGGTCGCAATTAGAGCGATACTTTTGTGTTGTCCAGGATCATGATTTTGAAACCCTGATGCCCCAAAAGGCTTTCTAATGGCAAGGTGGTGTTGTCCAAAATTTCGAAAATACATAGGTCCTACGACCGCTTCATACCTAAGAACCAATCAGGGCCGTAGCTAGCGGGGGGGGGGGGGGGCAAGGGGGGGTGCAGTTGCCCCCCTAGAAATAAAATCCGGAAAGCATTTTAGAAACTTAAAGAAAATTATCTTATCTTCTTAACTCTTTAAGGAGTTTTAGACTATTAACTACTCAGTTGCCCCCCCCCCCCCCCCCCAATATGGCGGCTTACTTAAGACACAAGTGAAATGTTTTTTTTTTTTTTTGTAAATAATTACAGTTAAATAATAATAATAATAACTAGCTTTATGTGCAATTTAGAAAACAACAGGCTCAGAAATAAATAACTTGTAGTAAATTTTATAGTATGAAAAAAAGGCGTTCCCAGTGGGACGGACTATAATAGATAATCAATAGGAATGCCTAAATAAAAGAAATATTACTGAAGTAAACCAAGCTGACACATTTTCATTACTTACAGCAATGAAAAATAGACATGAAACTTTTCCAAAATTAATATTTGAAATGACTTACTGCAACATGAAACATGTAAAGAAAAACTATATAAATAAAATTTTAAAGAGAATCATGATATTATGTTACTGTATAAAATGTATAATGCATTATTAAAATATTAAAATGTTGTGTGACAACCTAAGGGTCATTCAAATATTACATAACGCTGAGTGGAGGTATGCCCAAACGTTATGTAGCGTTACGGGGACTGGGTGGGTGTACTGAACAGCGTTTTCTAACGCACTTTTTATGGGTTGTTTTTTTTCACAAACATTGTCACGGTGACAGTGTTTAACGTAGGTAGTTATAGCTATAGTTCTTGCAATAGGGGCCGCCTTTTTTCATACTGTGGAATTTACTACAAGTTTGTGGGTGGGTTGTTTTGGGGGTAATTATTATTTTTTTTATTTTTTTATTGGCAAAACACTTACGTTTCTTCTTACGTTAATCCAAACTTAAATTGTTTATAAAAAAACAAACATGTTTGTATAAGGATGGGACGGACTATGGATGTAAACTCACAATCATGATTATAAATCCAGTTGAAATGCAGGCATATTTTCACTTTCCCAAGTCGCAAAAGAAATCAAATCAAATAAAATCAGTTTATTCATAAATACATAAACAGCACGTTAAAGTTAAGTGTCGTGTATGTGTGTGTGTGTGGGGGGGGGGGGGGGGGGGAGAGGAGGCACATATATACATAAACCATCGCTGCTACTACTGGATCATTCCTCCTTGTCCTTCGCTTCCTACGTCAGTGAAATTATATTACACCCATAGCATGTCTTGTTTCGATGTGTGTGTGTGTGTGTGTGTGTGTGTGTGTGTATGTATGTGTGTGTGCGTGTGTCCAAGCTCTACTCTCGTTTTGTAGTGTGTATGGTCTAGCGTTACGTTGCGTTACAGGGGAGGGTGTGTGTCTAATTTTGACAAATATAGCCTTACATAATATTTGAACGGTATCTTAGGCTATATTCGTATTCCTTCTTGGATTTGTGATTTTCAGTTATTAAAGTGTAAAGTTTGTGTTATTTAACGACACCGCTAGAACACATTAACTTATTAATTATTGGCTATTTGATGTCGAACATTTGGTAATTTCGACATATAGTCTTACTGAAGAAACCCGCTACATTTGTAAGTATACTGTCCTAGGTGAAGGTTGGCTAAGGCGAGCTGATGAGTGGAGTCGCAGCAAATCGAGGGTTGAAGCGCTTCCATTTCTGGTGTTGTAAATGGCTGATGACGCTTCCGTAGTCGTCGCCGAAGAGAGCCTTGATGATCCGATGAATGGTGTGGCTATTCATTTCGCTGATCAGGATCGCTTGGCCGTAGACATCTCTTCGGCGTTGAGTGACGAATAGCCCCGACTTGCCGGTTGGGGACTTGATGGAATGCAACTTGAAGTTGTTTCCACCAGAGAGGTGATGTAGTTCCTCGTCCACGTTACCTTGTCCTTGGTGTGCCCCTGGATGAACTTCAAGAAGCCGGACCTGATCTTCCCGATCTGTACAGGGGCAGGAGCTGGTGGTGTCTTCGGTGTTGGAGGAGGCCGGGCCTTGTCAGGTTGGTCGCTCGGCTGAGCGATGACCTTCTTCTTCCCAACGGCGGCTGGTGGGGCCGTTGGCTTGACAACTGGCAGTACCGGTGATACCGGCCAGGACCCATATTCACAAAATATCGTAAGCCTAGTTTTACACGTAAACGTAAATCTACGACTGAAGAGCTATTCACGAAACAACGAAAACGTAAGTTACGTGTAAAGTTGGACGTAAATATAAGAGTGCCTCAGGTTGCAACTAACGCTGCACGTAAGTTGTGTACATATAATAAATCAAGCACGATCGCCGTTATTTACTATTATTTACGGAAACTAGCAGTATTTCCAATAAATTAAGCAGTTTGCGATGGCGAACGCCCACGGATTGAACATATTTTTGTTCGTGATCGAACGGATGTTTTCGACACGGCCAATTTCTCCTGAGTTATCTTTTCCTTTTTTAAGAAATGTCCTCAAGTTCGTACCAAAACGCGGATCCCTACCAATACCAAAATGCCATGGTTCACTGTTCGCTATGTTATTGTTAGCAGACGACAAACAAAATTGCGTTTTGCGCATTTGTTATTTACCCGGTAGCCATCGTTTCTAATGTGTTTTTATTAATTACTCCAGTGAGAATGTTAAATCGTAGATTTACGTCCAACTAAGTTACGTTTACATTTACGACCATCTTTGAGAATAGGGTGCTTCTTGCACGTAAACGTAAATCTACGGCACACGTAAGTGCTAGTCGTAGACGTAAATTTACACTTTTTTGTGAATATGGGTCCAGTTCTGTCTGGACCACGCAGAGGTCTGTGACGAAGGGTCGTCGCGGGACGTCTCTCACATCGCGGTGTTGAGAATGTCCCTCTCGCTGGTCGACGATTCCGGCGCTGCTGGTTTCCTCGACTAGGGCTGGGATGAGGGCGGCGTCGCAGAAGGGACCGCCCCAACCGCCCCAACCGCCCCAACCGCCTGTCCTCATCGCAGGTTATCGTAGAAGTGATGATAGTGGTATTGTTTTGTAATATTTATAATTTGTTAATGTAAGTAATTTAATTTGTGTGTACAAAATGACATAATCTGATAGGAATTCTGATTTCACTGAGCCTGTTTGAACATAAATGTATTTGACATGCCAGTATCTACATATTCTACTTTTCAGTACTTATATTAAGAAATAATTCACTAAATTATCCTAATCATGGTTCATACACTTATTTACCAAGAACATTCATGACTTTCCATGATTTCCACTGATAATGAAATTAACAGCAATTGAATATTATGCCTTTTTTTCTCCCCAAAGGCTGTAAGAGTAATAAATTATAAATTAAAGAAAGAAATTACTGGTATTTTACAAATGTGGATTTCTAAAACCAGATTTATATGTCGCGTCGCACGCGTGCTTTTAGGATACGGCAACTGAAATCAATGATTTCTAAAATAATCGCTCGCGTCGCCCGCGGCCGGTAATGATACAGCATTAATGGGCACACCACATATTCGCTATTCTATGTCTATATTGAATGTATGTTATTTGCATGTCTCGAACGATTTTTCTTCTTCTTCAAATTGTGTATTAGAGGCTGCGGAAGAGGTGAGGGCTGACAGGGCCATGGTCTCCTTTTTTTCCCCCTGTTACTGTCCTCAAAAGGCTGGTGATACCATATGCCATATGCCATATGCCCCATGTTAACATTTGAAATTTAAACGTATTCCGGGTGAGCATGCCTCCAAACCCCCGCTAACAGGTTCGGGACCTCAAATACATGTATTCTCTCTCTCTCTCTCTCTCTCTCTCTCTCTCTCTCTCTCTCTCTCTCTCTCTCTCTCTCTCTCTCTCACACACACACACACCACAACCTTTGAACTGACAGCACATTACTAGTACCCCCATCCCCACTTTCAAATGCACTCGGCTGACCCTGTAGCATAATTTAAACAAAAAGTGTGAAGTTTATAAAACACTTTTTCTGTTAGGTTTGTGAAATGATTGATTAAAAATTAATTAATTAATTAATAATCTACAACAAACATGATCAATGCCATGGGGGGTAGGACGAACCCATCAAAACCCTCCCTCTCACCAAAAAGCAGTGAACAAAATACACAAATAAACAAATGTCCGCATAACATACATAAAAGTAAGAAAATATATTCTCCCATCCCTAGCCATGCAAGACAGGCATATTCCGTGACGTCAGCCCATGCGGAATAAATCGGTCTTGCATGACCACGTGACCTCTATTGTTTGAGCTGATATTAACAGTGGGTGACATCACGTAAACGGCGAAATATCGCAAGAAATTCTTTTTACATTTCATAAAAACAAGGAAACCTGCTGTCATAATGAAATTGTACTATCATTTTCGGTTTATACTTTTAGTATAAACCATTTTTGGGTACGATAAAAAGTAAAAAGTGTAGGTTTTTCACGTTTTCCAAACAATGCTTGTTTTTCATCTACTGGATGGGAGAAAAATAATCCTCCAATGTGTATCCACGTGGGACACATATGAAGGATTCTTTTAATATTTCAACTAGATTTTATTCGAATAATATATAAATAACTAAATTTTAGAAACTCCACACACCAAGAATGGATAGGTTTTTGGCAACGACAATTGACATACCAACGTCTCGTTTTCCAGCGATTCACTGGGTTTTTTTTGTGTGTGTGTTTGTTTGGTGTTTTGTCATATAATATATCCGGTATACAGTCTAGACATTCTTTGTGCAATGCGTCATCGTCTGAAAAAAAATATGACCACTTTTCCTGTTCGTACAGTGGTGGACAAAGTAATTTTATACGACCAGTGGCTTCAAAAAACACTACCGAACAGCTGTTTAAAGCGAGACTATAGTGTATATAGTAACGACGCGACCTCTATTGGGGAGATAATTTCTGGGGTTTCGCCTCGCTTGTTCCAGCTTCATGCATTGGATGCACGTGCATAAACAACACATGTTCCAGCCACATTAATTTTCGAAAACCTTTGAAGTGTTATATAGCTATTAAAGTTATTCTCATAATGTTTAATTGAGTTACCAGTTGAATAAGGAAATATGAAATTAAAATGGTAGTGTTCCCTAACTTATTTTAACTAGCATATTTTCAACGTTGAATTTAAAATTGTTCAACTAATGATATTGTTCTACATTTTGTAATATTTTGTATTAGATAGTGAGTTAAACAGAGTTGAAATTAAATCTTTTGCAGTTTGTGATGTGGTCTTTCACAATATTTCCTGGACTATTTGATATAAAAGTCGTGTGGTACTGGCTGGAACGAGACATAGTCCAAATGGACACATCAACGGTGATCGATCCCAGACCGACCACGCATTAAGTGTGCGCTTTAAATACCACTGGTCTAAAAATATTCATAACAAAAAAAGAGAGAAGATTTATGTGTATATATTGTACTTTGTATTCTGGAACTAATATAACTTAATCACTGTCAACTAGCCAAAAGAAGAGAGAAGAATGTTGGACTGCTTCCCTACATCTGAAATTAAAATGTACACCTCTGCGGAACACCAGTTTTCCTTATGGGGCCTCTTTGTCGGGGGTTCGAACGCTTGTATAGTATCCATTCTGACAAGTCAGCTGTTTCGAGATGACGTTTAAAGGGAATTTCCTTGATGTTGTCACCGAGAAATACCCCATATTTTCTATCTCCACTTAACGAGATCCCATTTTTGTTTACGACAAATATCGTAAATCATGACACACTAACAGAACTTTACGATACCTTCCAAAATCTGTCGTATCTTACATTTTTGACATTCGTATGTTCCTCTTAACTAGATATGATATATTGTAGCTAAGATAGCTTCCAAAATATGGGCCCTGGCGTGAACTTTTTTGGGCAATTCCATGGTGACGGACGTTGCATTCAGAGAGGTTGGTGTCATTCCAATTGACCTGATTGCTAGAGTGGTACCCCCAGTAAATTGGTCTTGTGTATGATACTTGCCAATGTTCATGTCTATATGGTGCAACAGAGAAACGTGCTTAGAAATATTTATGGCTTGGTGGGTAATCAGAAATATGTGTGTGGCACACGTTACTTCAAAAGGATATGGGTAGAAAGCAACTAACTTAATTTCCAAATTGTGTGAAGCCCTTAAATTGTACAAATCAGTGTTTGTCCTTGAAGTAAAGGTAGCATAACTGTAGATGACTGCCAATTACAATTCGGCTCTAAACTAAAATTGTAAGGAATATTATAACATAATTGTGTGTGACGGACGTTACATTTTGTCCACTGTCGTAATAAAAGCATTTTAATACATGCTGACTATCATTGTGTGGATTTTTATTAATTTTAATTAAACTTTCACAGATTTTCAATTTAGTACAAAGTCACTGATTATTTATCAATATATCCATAGTTTCTTAAACAGTTCTGTCCTGCAACAACATTCATGTATTTTAAAGGTAAAGTTCATGAAAACACTGTCAGGTTGAAGACAAACACTGTCCCCTAAAATGGTTTCAAAATGGTCTGCAAATAAAAAAGGACCTATGTCCATAATGATAAATTCCAAGACTACAAATGTCATACCCGGGTGTATTTTTAGATTACCACTGTATGGAGATATTGCAAACATGTCACAGCAGTTGCTGGTGTCATAAGATATGGATTCATTAAAAATTAATAGGTGTATAAAAACTATGGTTAATAAAAATTGGGATATCTCGCCTGCCTCACCCCCCGCCCCCCCCCCCCCCTTCCCACATCCACACCCCAGTCATCCATTTTGTTCATATTGATGGGTGGTGGCAGGTTTTTCTTCATGCTCTCTCTAACATACATATCTTGTCCTCTTGGAATGGGGAAGAGATGGGACGTAGCCCAGCGGTAAAGTGTTCGCTTGATGTGCGGTCGGTCTGGGATCGATCCCCGTCGGTGAACTGGTATATCAAAGGCCGTGGTATGTGTTATCCTGTATGTGGGATGGTGCATATAAAATATCCTTTGCTGCTAATCGAAAAGAGTAGCAAATGAAGTGGCGACAGTGGGTTTCCACTCTCAATATCTGTGTGGTCCTTAACCATATGTCCGACGCAATATGACCGTAAATAAAATGTGTTGAGTGCGTCGTTAAATAAAACATTTCCTTCCTTCTTTCAATGGCCATTTTCCAGATGGTACTTATCTTCGTGATTTCCATCATGAATCAGAAAAGTGTTCATCATTATAGACAACTTAGACTGGCACAACAGCGTCTGTGGTTAATTTGTGACGCACAATTTTTTTCTTGAGTACATATCTTTATATCTGAGTATGTTGCCTGATGAAATTGAATTTGAATTGTCTTTAACATAGCTTAGAGTATGAACAAGGGTAACAGGAACCATCCCCAGTTTGTAGCCATTTTAAAGGCGAAGGCTCAAGTTTTAACTCGTAAAAATGGACAATAAGTTTAGTTAATCTACAAACCACATTTTGATAAAGTTACAACAGATTGAAAGAAGAGTCTGTGACCTTAGAACCGGGAAATATCCTTAAAAATAGACTACAACTTGAATCAGTAACCGCTACTTCTTAGACGTAAGTACGTTTTTAAAAATATGAAAATGAATTTTGTGGTATTATAAACACCAGGATGACCAGAAATACTTCGGATGAACGGAAATGGGTAAACCAAATAATAAAATATAACTAATGTTTTATTTCAGTGATCATAAACGGCTCCAATAGAAAAAAAAAATGCTGTACTCTTTAAAAACTAGCGTCTGTCCCTTTGAGAAATGTTCGGCAAATAAAGTATTTTTACATTATTAAAATTGCTATTTATTTACATGTTCTTACTTAGAATATAAATATATCTATAACCGATGTAGTTCTGCATATCGTAATGTTTTGTAGTGCATGTATTTCTATATAATTTTGTGTCTCAAATTATTTTGTACATACAAATTTATTACTTTTGGCAAAGACAAATATGAACTGTTCACTATGTAAATTTGGATCGTGGCACCCATAGTTTTCATCCTGTCCTTTTGCAAGCATTTGCCCATGTGTTTTTTTTAATCTCGTCTACTGGAAATATGTAACATTTTAACTGTCTGTCTATGATCATAATATGGTTTGTACTGCCAAAGGCTTCTCAGTTTTTCGGCATTTTCGATTTGCACTGAAAAAAGTCACGTGATCAACGATATTCCACTGGTGCTCCCATTACTCCCCATACAAATAACGGTTTGTTTTCACCCAGTCTCGTAGTCGTCATGGTAACTGAGGCAATTACCTTTTTACATAAAATAAACTACGCAGATTCAGATAAATGTAAATTTTGTAATAACTTGCCTGAAACTTTGCAACACTTGTTTTATGATTTTGCCAAAGTACAACAGCTCTGGATAGCTGTA
The DNA here is from genome assembly GCF_016097555.1 of Gigantopelta aegis. Taxonomy (NCBI): domain Eukaryota; kingdom Metazoa; phylum Mollusca; class Gastropoda; order Neomphalida; family Peltospiridae; genus Gigantopelta; species Gigantopelta aegis. The sequence continues at coordinate 30,699,345 of NC_054709.1, read as the reverse complement.
GAAAATTGAATATTTGACAAAATAGGAGTTCACAGTTCACTTAATAAAAATGTAGTTATCTTTGGGATGATAGATACTGATTTGGTGTAAACTGGTTAACAATTAATATTAAATATTATATTTACACCACGGACAGCGGGTCCACTCTCAAAATCTGTGTGGTCCTTAACCAAATGTCCGACGTCATATGACCGTAAATCAAATGTGTTGAGTGCGTCGTTAAATAAAACATTTCCTTCCTTCTCTGAATGGCCATTTTCCAGATGGTACTTACCTTCATGATTTCCATCATGAATCAGAAAAGTGATATTTGACAAAATACGAGTTCACAATTCACTTAATAAAAATGTAGTTATCTTTGGGATGATATATACTGATTTGGTTAAAAGTGTAAACTGTTTAACAATTAATATTAAATATTATATTTTATGTTTTATGTTTTAGAACCAGACAGCGAACTGGTAAGAACGAACTCGGTACCCTGTCTGGATGGACAGGATGACAGATTGAGAGACAGGAAGACCAAGAAGTCCAGGTTAACATCAAGTATCAGGCAGCAGAATAAGAGCGGAAAACATCCAAAGAAATCTCTCCAAGAGTATACATCTGCACCGAAAGGTAGGAGAGGGATAAAGTACATGTTCCTGAATAACGATGATGCGGACGTGTGTGATTCGAGGACAGATGTGTACGGGCGGGAATCAATGAAAGACTGCCTGGATAGGAAGCACTTGCAAGAACCTCACAAGAGAACGGTCCAGTATGCATTCCTCAATAATAAGAATACTAACATGCATGATTCGAGATCATATGTGTTTCCATAGGAATCTGAAGTTCGGCAGTACTTGCAGGAACATAACAAGAAAGCGGTACAGTTCACATTCCTTGAGCATCCTCATTTTGAGGTACAGAGTGAGAGATACGGTAAGACGCGTGACAGACACGTGCAAGAATCCTACACCAAACTGCAAGGAAGGGAATCAAACGCAGACACGCATGAGGTCACTGGTCGACCGCAACGTAAGAAGTCAGATGAATTGATGCAAAAAACTTTCACGAAACTGCAAAATGGCCAAACGGAAAGATGTCAACAAAAATGTTTTACGAAAAAATAGAAGAAGATGTCATCAAAATATGTTTACCAAGAAGCATCTACTACTGAACTGAAATATAAGAAACCGGCAAGACGTGGAATGAAAGATGTGCTTGGACACTCTTGAGTACCAGGTCCGGGTCCAGAGCCCCATTAACGTGCCCATATCCCATTTAAGGTTCAGGCACGTCCATCCCAACTCCGGTCTCTGACATGACTAGTGGCCTGCTTTGGGACAGAAGGCTATTTATTTCAAGTGATAATTTTCATATTACTTAGAGGGAGGGGGAGGGGTCAGAGGCGTCTAGTCCAAAAATTAATAATTGTATGGCTTTTAATTGCAATTAAATTGCATTATGGCGCATAATTTAGAGCGGTCATTTCCTAAAAAAAAAAAAAAAAAAAAAAAAAACAACACAATAAAAACCCTAACATTTTAGAAATATTACAAACTTTAATATGCAATCATGTAGCCTACTTATTGCCTTGGAGAGTTCGGCAAGGAAAGGCTGGCACCCCGAGTCAGAGGAAGCAGTGGCGTCAATATACGTTTGATGAATGCCAATCGTATTCAGAACATCTGTGTGATCCACCTTTCATTGATCAAAATCGAAAGATACCGGATGAGTCCTTCTTGTTCTTTAAAAAAAAAAAAAAAATATATATATATATATATATTTCTTTTTTTATTATTATTTATATAAACTATAAACATATATATATATATATATATATATATATATATATATATATATATATATAGGTTATTACCAGAGTGTTTTTCGGTATCGTCAATATCATAATATATTAGGAATAAAAATTGTATTATGCGAGCCTCTGGCCGAAATACACGAGGGTAATAATCTCTTTATCATATAAGCTCAAGCTTAATACAACATGTTTGTGTAAACTGTACACACAACTTTAATTCCAGTCCGCCATTACAAGATATTCAAATGACGTAAGAATATGTGTCGTGGTGTATTTTTGAATGGAAATGACGTCAAACTCGAATGACGTCGTTTTAGATGTCCTCACATCAAAATAAAGTTATGCCTAACGTTTTTTGTTTTCTGAACGCTGGACAGCTTTCAGTGTCAAATTGCCATTGAAATGTTTTTATTTGATGACTATGAATGCATACGTCAATCATGGAGTGTCACCCAAGTACGTTTGCTTAAATGTCAATAAACCTAGTGCCGAGACCTCAACTAATTTACATCTAATTTGCAAAGTTATCAAATTCTTAAAGTATGTGATCTGAAAAATATCACATACTTTGATTGCACTGAAAATGTAAGATATTATAAGATATTATATGATATATATATATATATATATATATATATATATATATATATATATATATATATATATATATATATATATATATACTCTTCAAAAAAAGAAACGCAAAAGGGTACAAATGGGTTATAACTCCGATTTTATGTTTCCTACCGGTTCATGCTTTGTGAATATAAGGTCATTGCATGTCCCAAACACATTCCCACGGTTACATTCGATAAAACGCAGCTACTGTACAATAAAGTTCCAAAATGTGAATATTCGCAAAAACGCAGCCACGTGCAAACCATGTCACCACTGCACGTGCGTTGTATGCACGTGCAACATGAACACCGACAGTATAAAAGTGCAGGGTGTTCGCTTGCCTGGCCTCTGTATCTGGCCGACAGTTGACAATCCAGGACATGCCACGTCTCAGTGAACCGCAGAGAAACAATGCCATCGGCCGACTAGACGCAGGCGAATCCAGAACGGCCATTGCCAGGGCATTCCATGTGTCCCCAAGCACCATCTCCAGACTGTGGGACCGTTACCAGCAACATGGATCAACACGTGACCTCCCTAGATCCGGTCGACCACGGGTCACTACCCCCGGGCAGGACCGCTACATCCGGGTACGCCACCTTCGGGAACGATTGACTACTGCCACCTCCACAGCCGCAGCAATACCAGGTTTGCGCAGGATATCCGACCAGACCGTACGGAACCGCCTACGTGAGGTAGGAATTCGTGCCAGACGTCCAGTTCGAGGTGTCATCTTAACACCACAACACCGTCGACTCCGACTGCAGTGGTGCCAGATTCATCGACAATGGCCTCAACTGCGATGGAGACAGGTGTGGTTCAGTGACGAGTCCCGATTTCTGCTCCGACATCATGATGGAAGATGTCGCGTGTATAGGCGTCGTGGTGAACGTTATGCGGCAAACTGCGTGCAGGAAGTGGACAGATTCGGCGGGGGTAGTGTCATGGTGTGGGCAGCCATCTCACACACTGGCAGAACTGACCTGGTCCACGTGCAGGGCAACCTGAATGCACAGGGCTACATTGACCAGATCCTCCGGCCACACATCGTTCCAGTTATGGCCAACGCCAACGCAGTGTTCCAACATGACAACGCCAGGCCTCACACAGCACGTCTCACAATGGCTTTCCTACAGAACAACAACAGTAATGTCCTTCCTTGGCCATCGACATCACCGGATTTGAACCCAATTGAGCATCTATGGGACGAGTTGGACTGACGCCTCCGACAGCGACAACCACAGCCCCAGACCCTGCCCGAGCTGGCAGCAGCCTTGCAGGCCGAGTGGGCCACCATCCCCCGGGACGTCATCCGTACTCTGGTTGCTTCAATGGGCAGGCGGTGCCAGGCAGTTGTCAACACACGCGGAGGCCACACCCGGTATTGACTCCAGATGACCTTGAACTTGGTGGTGTGTCCTATCACTTACTCACAATGGACTAGAGTGAATTGTGAACAATCCTGCAACATTTGGTAATTATCGGACTCACCATTCAATAATTAAATCAATTCTCCAAATGTTACGACAATGTGGTTTTGCGTTTCTTCTTTTGAAGAGTATACATATATACCGTTACACCTTTTGTTACTACTTAAAGTGTTACGCTATATGAGCGATCATCAGGAAACGTGTAACTGCCCTGTCGTTACGTCATGAAGCAGTGACGTCACAACACAACAGGTGCAGTGGGTACGGGCTATTCTTTTTCGGCTTAGCTTGGGTGGCTGTCGGCATTTGGATTTAAGTTCATTTCTCTTGTTCAGCGAGTTGGTCCCTATAGCTTTCAATACTTCCAGCTTTCCCTCAATGCAAAGATTGCAATGCCCCGTGCTTCTCTTGAATGTGTTCACTAAGCTAAGCCTAAATGTACCTTTGTAAAACTGTTGTATTTCCCCACCACACGTTCTCTTTATCTCGAATGCATAAGAATATTTTGCTTGTCACAAGAAAGTTGATCTAAATGCTGTAAAAGCATGAAAGCACAGTATTCAAAGAAACGAAACAGTAAAGCTTGAGTTTTTGGTATTCTGTTTGTCGAGATGTTAACTATTTTGTCTAAGAGTTCAGCATTTCCATTATTGAAAAAACAAACAAAACACACGTGAATATGAAGTTGCTTGGCCATCATGGTTAAACAATTTCAGTGCGACATGCAGAAAACAATCTTCCTATTAATAATCCACAGGAGGTGTTGGGCGAGTATGGAGGGGATATTACACAAAAATCAAAGATTTTCATACAGTGGGGAGCTTGAAGGTGTATGCTAATTAAATGTTATGAAGTTTTAGCGAACGTACTCTGTATATGGTGTCTTGTGTCAGAAGCCTGCTGACTAACATTACCATAGATTTTATTGGTCCTCGTAGGCAAATTAATTTCAAAACCATGAATTTAAATGCTGGTAAGAGTCTTAGTCACTTAAGCACGATCAGTTGATACACTGCTAGGCTACTTGATATCGGTAGCCTAAACAGACACGATGTAATGGCAGGACACACGTACAGTACATGTATAAAAAACAGGGGAGTGGGCAGGGAGGTGGTCTCTGTTCGCCCCTCCTCCCAGTGTTATATGTCTAAAAGGTTAAAATCATGTTAAACTTTATAATAATATTAATCATATTAATCATAATAATCATATTTATAACACCTAATAGAATAGGATTTTAGTGTAATCTTGTGGTATAAATCAATAGTTATATAGTGCATGGAAATTGACATTTCCACAGGCTTGGGTCTGCTGACTTAACCACTGTATCCTCGATGTCGGTAACAAAAAGAAGAAGATGATAATAAAGCTAATGAAGAAGTATTGTGTTTGACTACGCATTTGTCACATTTTATTTACGGTTTTATTGGCGTTACACACATTGTTAAGGACAACAAGGATTATGAGAGAGGAAACCTGCTTCAGCTACTAGAAATAAAGCAACAAGGATCTTTTATATGCACTTTTCCAGACAGGACAGTACCTACCTCAACATCTGGTATACCAATTTTGGGGCACTGGTTGGGATGGGAAAATCCAATTGACCCACAGAGTTTGGTTCGATCATACAACCCAAGTACCCCAGGAGAGCTCTCAACCATTTGATGTAAAAGACACACATCCCCACACCCACACCCCAAGAAGAAGAAGAAATGTTTCAATTGACTACGCACACGACTCAATTATTCACGGTTTTGGGGGCGAGACGTAGCCCAGTGGTAAATATTAATTATGGTTATATTGGCATCATACTAGCCCGAATACTAGACGGACATTTAAATGGTTATGTTCGCTCTCTGCCGCCAGAGATAACTCTATAGCGAAAAGATGGAATTCCTGTCTACCACCGGGTAGGCAAAGATTCCCACTCTAATACAACAACAACCTTATGTGTCACGCTAAATGTGATTACTTTGATCATTTTCGAGTTCGCCGATAACAAACATGCCACATATTAACTACTAACACACACACACACACACACACACACACACACACACACACACACACACACACACACTACAGGAAGGAACCCGACAACACCCCCCTTTCAATAATGTTCCGGTTAAATACGTAGAGCGATCATAACCATCCAAATGTCCGTCTAGCGTCATATACGTTGTATGAGAGCACAAAGATCTCGAAAAAGGAAACTTACCGATAAAGCAGCAAGGGATAATTGATTCCAAACTGTTTAAAACTTGTTTTTATTTGGGGGTTTTATTTTTTATTTATTATTAAAACAAAAATGTCTAGTGAAAAATGCGTTTCTGTTAACAGACCCCCCAAAACCCGAAAGCATTTGTTTTGTGAAAAATGAGGTCCAACAAGGCTTTATAGTACATTGTAATAACATTAATATATTAGAACGTGTACATATCCAGTTTTTACGATATTTACCAAATGCAAGAAAGAGCACACCTGCATATATGTTGCATGTATATGGAGTGTTTGAAAGAAAACCACTACTACTTATAATATCCATGTGTAGTGTTTGTTTGTGGGCTCGTCTGCTGACAGATAAAGGTTCCAAGCTATCAGTACTGATCTACACATTATTCTTTCATGACTATATACAATGTGGAACAAACCATAAATGGATTATCAGTGTTAGAGATATATTGTATAATCTTGGCCTAAATGATATTTGCGACAGGAAAATGTTTATCTTAGTAACATGGTTAAGGGGGTGTATACTACCAAATCAAATCCCATAGACGACAATAGTAACATATGTGGCTAAAACTCCTACCACTGATATAAATACTACCACCCCTGACCCTAAAAGTGAATCAGAAAAAAACGGAGGGGGGGGGGGGGGGTCAAGCTGCTCAGTTCTGAGATAACGGGTAGCGTCTATGACTACCCTAGTTCCGCATAAAATTCGAGTGCTTTTTTTTACAGATACAAATGTACCTCATACATGTTTCAAGCACAAGGCTACTTGACACTGTGGTACTAGAGGAAATAAAATTGTATTCATTTTTTTTTTATTTTTTTTTTATTTTTTTTTACAACCAACACACTCACATTTATCACAAATCACAGGACTTGTGGTGTTCACTTCTCTATCAAAAGTTGGATGCACCTCGAACTTTGACCCAGCCAGAAGTTATGTGGTTTAGTACTACCTAAAGACATTAGTCAGAGACTCTCAGGCCAGTTTTTACAAAATTGGCAAATCCAATAAACTTACATACTATTTAAAGAGAACTTAGAGTTTAAAACATATCTCAATATACTTGATAAAACTATGTGTAATACATTTCTTAGATTTCTTATAGCTTACCACTTTTTACATATGGAAACGGGAAGGTGGACCAATATTTTAATTGAAAACAAGAAATGTATCTGTTGTACTGCTGATGGTGTTCGCTATGAATTTCACTACTTATTTATAAGTACAAAATTTACAGAAGATCGATGTAAATATGTTGAAAAATATTATTTTACAAGACCAAATGTAAACACATTTAAGCAGCTGTTTAATTGTAAAAAATATAGGCAACCTCAGAAACTTGTGTAGATTTATAACTACTACTAACAAACATTTCTGTTTCTCCTAAGACTTGCATTATTTACAGTTTATGAATTGTTTTTTCAAACCCATCAAATCTTGATGCTATTATATTATATTATATATATATATTTGTACTCCTCAAACGCCATCGAACGGTGGCCTGAGTGTAATGAACTTCTGTTCTGTTCTGTTCTCTTCTGTAAATGCCAACATATCATCATTTAACCAATTATATAATAAGACAGACTAGGAAATCAAACTGTACAAAACAGTCATCACTATTAAAAGATTATTTGTAATCAATTCGATACTAAGACCACCCCAATACGGGCGCATGTGCAGAAAATTGTGCAAGGGATTCTAGACTGTGGCAAGCTAACGTTTCTGGATTGGGGCGAGTTGATCAAACTCTGGGGCGAGTTGACCAAACACTGGGGCGAGTTGATCAAACTCTTGGGGGAATTGACCAAACACTGGGGTGAGTTGATCAAACTCTGGGGTGAGTTGACTAAACTCTGGGGTGAGTTGACCAAACACTGGACGAGTTAGTAGGGGGCGAGTTGACCAAACACTGGGGCGAGTTGATCAAACACTGGGGCGAGTTGATAAAACACTGGGATGAGTTGACCAAACGCTGGGAGCGAGTTGACCAAACACTGGCACGAGTTGATCAAATACTGGGACGAGTTTGTAGAGGGCGATTTGACCAAACACTGGGGCGAGTTGATCAAACACTGGGGCGAGTTGGTCAAACTCTTGGGGGAATTGACCAAACACTGGGGTGAGTTGATCAAACTCTGGGGTGAGTTGACTAAACTCTGGGGTGAGTTACCAAACACTGGACGAGTTAGTTGGGGGCGAGTTGACCAAACACTGGGATGAGTTGACCAAACGCTGGGAGCGAGTTGACCAAACACTGGCACGAGTTGATCAAACACTGGGACGAGTTTGTAGAGGGCGAGTTGACCAAACACTGGGGCGAGTTGATCAAACACTGGGGCGAGTTGGTAGGGGGCGAGTTGACAAAACACTGGGGTGAGTTGACCAAACACTGGGACAAGTTGGTAGGGGGCGAGTTGACCTAACACTGGGGCGAGTTGATCACACACTGGGGCGAGTTGACAAAACACTGGGGTGAGTTGACCAAACGCTTGGAGCGAGTTGACCAAACACTGGGACGAGTTTGTAGGGGGCGAGTTGACCAAACACTGGAGCGAGTTGATCAAACACTGGGGCGAGTTGGTAAGGGGCGAGTTGACCAAACACTAGGACGAGTTCATCAAACACTGGGGCGAGTTGACCAAACACTGCGGCGAGTTCATCAAACACTGGGGCAAGTTGACCAAATTCTGACCGAATTTGTGGGGGACAAATAAATAAAAATAAAACAAAGTACAGTTTTATTGGCCACTTATGACCATTATTTCACCACCAGCAATTATGTGACCATAAGTGACATTAATGTAACTACCGGTGTTATTCTATTGAGGTTCAGGGAGCACGCCTGATGCACGGTCTGTCTAGGATCGATCCTCGTCGGTGCGCCCATTGGTCCATTTCTCGTTCCAGCTAGTGCACCACGAATGGTATATCAAATGCCGTGGTATGTGCTACTCCGCCTATGAGATGATGCATATACAAGATATTTTGCTACAATTCAGAATAATATAGCGGGTTTCTTCTTTACGAATATATGTCAGAATTATCAAATATTTGACATCCAGTGGCCGATGGTTAACAAATCAATGTGCTCTAGTGGTGCCATTAAAGAAACAAACTAACTTTTATTTTAAATTTATGTAAATGTAACATATATTCTTACAGAGGAAACCCGCTACATTTTTTTTCCATTAGTAGCAAGGGATCTTTTATATGCACCATCCCACAGACATGGTAGCACATGTCACAGTTCTATCACTGTACATAGATAGGTCCATAGGAACCAGGAAGAGGCGGGGTAGCATAGGAGACCCCCACCTCCGCTTCAGAAATCGATCCTGTCAGCAGGTATCGGCTTTTATCCCCTACCTCCTCAACTACAGGCTATGACCCCTCACTTCAGATATCGTTGTCATCGGCATGTAACGTCACCCCCCCCCCCCCAACTATAGATTGTGCCTCCCTACTTGAGATATCGTTCATATCGATTTGTAACCCCCCGCAAATAAACTGACCCCCACTTAAGATGTCGTTCCTATGCTGTACACGACCCCCAGTTTCATCACTGTAGATGTTCAATGGGTCATAGGATTAAATCTCCCAGCAAACCTATTGGTGCAGGATACCCCCTCTGAATCCGACCTGCATATAAAGTCAGTCAGTGTTATATGCATACTGTTGTTTTCATGTGGACAACAATTCACAAATAGTGCACAAAATAACAAGACGTTTTAAACAATACATATTTATTTGATTACAAGACATACAAAGTGCTTGATTAATGACTGTTACACAGTGCAAAAACGTATAAAAATGCGGTATGTTACATATTTATATATCTCACAGTTGAAGTAATTATTTTACCAGGCCCTTCTAACAGATTAAAACAGTAGAGGAGGGGGGTCATAAATATAAATAATGCAGGTCCGTACCTTGTCTAAACTGAGGGGTGTCAGTTCAAAAAGAGTCGGTATATAGTAATAGAGAGTCTATGTCCAGAAAAGTCTTCTGTTGGTTAAAAATAACAACATCAATTTTTAAGCGTGCAGCTGACCCCACATGCCCTGTCCCCTTCTCCGTACGGACCTGTAATGATAAAAACGGTAAGGTTCTGAATCACATTGTGCTAGGCTATATTTTAAGTTAATTAGCCTTTGGAAACATACAAAATGTCCCCCCACCCCCACCCCACCCAATTGCACACACAACAGTGATAAAATAAGTATATACAAAAATTAGTTTTAAAACTATTTAAACATATATAGACCTACACGAAGCGGAACTTGCCGAGATAAGATCATTGTATTTAATGTAAACATTCCATATTTCATACAGCATGAACACAATGACAAAATAAGTTTAAACACTCATTACCAAAGAAGAATAAAATAAATAAAATATGTCCAAATGATTATAAAACCTGGGCGAAAACCTTTAAATGTCATTCGACACAATCTTAATCGATGAACAACCAGACAAAATGCTAATTTACTAAACCTAATGATTAATCAACTCATCAGGCTCGTGGGAGTTGGTGATGGTGGTGGTCAGTATGCATACCCTCATTTGAAGAGGAAAATGTTTACTTTTTATGTTTGTTTTTACTTTTTTGTAAATAAAGATACATATCTCCACCCCACCCCATCCCCCAATGAGAATGTGTACCTCCCATTAGACCCAAAGTCCATGTGTTCCCCTCTCATTGAAACATCTTTCATACGGGCATGCTCAACATAAACAGCGCTGTATTGTAGTATGCGTGAGTGGTTGGTGGAGTCGCCATTGATTGATAAGGGCCTATTTACATCTTCAAACTCGGTTGGGGTTGGCGTTTATTTAAAAAAAAATCGGGGTTGGGGGGGGGGGGGGTGAGACATTTTTTATTGGCGTACATAAATATTAGAACTTGATATGGATCCAGAAATTTCAAATGAAATTTAGTTTTTGTGTACTTTATGGATTACATTTGAGTTTTTATATCATTTTACAGCCTCCCCCTCACCCACCCTAACTAACCCTGGCACTGTCGACCACGTGACGGGAAGTTTGTCATTTCAGTAGAAGCAGAACGTATTTTATTTGCGTTTTATAAATTTGACAGTCGACATCAGTAAAGAAGACTTGGTTTTGATGAAATCTCCAATCTGCGTGGAGAAAGAGAAAATTGCGAATAGAATGATTGAAAAAATTACTTTGTTTTGATGATTTTTCTAATTTCTCTGAGAGGAACCAAAGATGACGTCACTTGGCAAGACTTTGAGGGACAGCGAGATTAGAAGAGGAAAGTGTGAAATATTTTACAATCTTCAGAGAGATTTCTTATAGGAGATAAAATGTGAAATATTACAGGGAAAGGATTTAAACAAACAAATAATGGAATTTTGAAGGTTGAAAGGTTTTCACAGCTAATTTCATACAAAATTCATAAATGTGTTTAATTAAAAACAAAGAAGAAAGAATGAATTTGTTTGAAAGAGGATGCGGTATTAAAAAGACAAAAATTCTCGAATGGTCAGGTCAAATATTTTCTCTATACAAATCATTATTTTGAAATGGTCAAAACTTTATTCCAATGGTTGTGATTAAATATTTCTCTGATTTCTTAATTATTTCTGAATCTTGAAATATTTCTTGTCAAATGGATGTGTTTAATTATTTCTGAATGCGGAAATATTTCTTGTCAAATGGATGTGGTTAATTATTTCTGAATGCAGAAATATTTCTTGTCAAATGGATGTGGTTAATTATGGAGAAATGTGTGAAATGTTTTGCCTTGTTGGAGTTCATATTTTCTGTTGTGTTTCAACACCAAAGAAGATTCAGGTGTGATCAGGTAAGAACATTTATGAGCTGATAAACATTTCAATAAGTTTTGTCTTCACACTATATTAATACTCGGTCTGGTTTGTGCTGAAGAATTTTAGTTTTCTAAAAACAGAAATAAATTAAAAATAAAAATTAATTAATTAATTAATAATAAAATAATTTTTCTTTGTCGATTTTACATATTTTCTTGCTGATTTTTCGTTAATAAAATATGTTGTTTCATATTTTGTTTCATTAAATTAATTAGTAAATGGTAGGAACAGTTCAGTTGTCATTAATATAAAACTTGTAATTATCTTTTGTGTATAATACTGCCAGACATTGTTTTTGTTTTTTAAATTAGATTTTGAATATTAATTAGCTAATGTATTAAAATTAGCAAATGTTTGACTGAACATTTACTAAAAGTATTAAAGTATTTAATATGTTTTGTCATTTTAAACTGTCAGAAACACAAAGTCAGTTTGAAGAGTTTCACGGTTAGCTTTGCTCCACGTAAATATTTTAACATGATCACAACAGACAAACTCAGGTCTGGATAATCCATCCTGGTCCGTGATGACATCACCGATGACCTCTCCGTCACGTGACAACTGGACAATACAATTTCTCTGAACATCACAAACATAAACAGACTCTTCCAAGTCACATGCGACACCGCACAGACCACGTAGCCTTGCTGAATCACTTGGCTGCCATGTGACGTGTCCCGATGACGTCACATATTTCAAACTGTTGTTCTCTGATACAACAACCAGAGAGTCGCCTTTCACTGTGAGACATGAGGGGCGGGGGATCAAGTGGCGGGGTAGAGACTGAATGACGCGACCTCCCTCATCCAGTATGTCTAGACATACACCAAACAACTCACTGACCACCAGACGGTTGCTAGGTAACACTGATATGAAGTTGTACTGTTCCTCAGTCTTCAGTGTGTTTGTCAGGAGGATGTCATCTTGTATATGCAGATATAATATTTGACGTTTCCTTGGCAGGGTGACAACTACCTGCTGGTCACTTGACCTAGCAAGGCCGCCTGGTGGGCCTGGAAGTTCGAAATTAAATAAAAGTTTAGAGGTTTTAGCAGAGAAACATTTTACACAGGAGTTGGACAAATCACTTAAAACAATTTTCTTAGATCTGTCACCTCCCAGCACCGCAATGGATGATAGATCAGGATAACGTTTATCTGATGATATGTCGGTGTGAAATGTCCATGTCAGTCTGTGTGTCCGGGTGTCTGTCAGTGTCAGTCTGTCTTTCTGCCTGTCTGTCTGGGTGTCTGTCAGTGTCTGCCTGTCTTTCCGGGTGTCTGCCAGTGTCAGCCTGTCTGCCTGCCTCTCTGTCTGGGTGTCTGTCATCGGCTGGCAGTCTGTTAGAGATTTTATGTCGGGTTTTAATATTTCAACAATTTCCAACTCGGGAATTTCAGTTTTAACTATTTCTTCCCTTCTCTGGTCATTGTCCTCTGGCCTTTTCTGTGCAGCGGGGGCATTACCTAGGAAACAAAATTACAAATTATAAATAATTACATGTATAGCTACAGAAAATTAAATATCTCCTCTAGCATAACCTAATTTGGTGTCGCTCACTGCTGTACCCATAGATATCTACATGTACCTCAGCACGTGATATTAATAATAATAAACTCATAGCTGTATCCATAGATATCTATCTCAATACATGATATTAATAATAATAATACACAGACCTAATTAAAAGTAATGATACATGTAATAATTAATTTGTAAGATAACTAATTTGGTAAAATCCATTATATGGTGAAGAATTCATGATTAATCATAAATTTTAGTTAACTAAAATAATAATAATAATACTTATATTTATTATTAAATATTTATTCTAATACATGTTTTAAACTAACGAACGAATTGATGAATGTTTTAACGACACCCCAGCATACAAAATACACCGAGTGTCATTACTGTTCTTTTAATTCATTGAGTTGAACAACCATAGTACTAGCTGCGTTGATCTAGGACTTTTAGTTTGTGTGAAATGTAAATTTGAAAACTTAACATTGAATTAAATTCAAACAATTAAATTAAAAATTACATTACACATGTATAGCTAACTTTTTGAAAGAAATTTGTGTTTAAATAATCATGATTACTATTTTATAGTAAAGTATTTTGTCTGTAAAATATTTACTTGATATTTAACCATTGCATACTCTTAGAAAAAGAGATCATACAGAAAAAAAAATCAGGTAGTGTAAGTCAGCTTTATTAATTAATTATTATAATTATTTATTATTTTATTTGTACTATATTTACTTCAAGGGTTTTTGCCAAAGGGTACAAAGGGTAAAATTATGTACTCTAAAATGATGAAAATTACTTGATACATTTTTATAGTTTTTAGAAAGACTACAAGAGATCTGCTGTTTAAAATTTGTCTAAGCCTAATACTGTGTTTGTTTATTTGTGCGAGTTCAACTGTACAATAGTTATAATTAGCAACATGAAAATTGGTTAAAACTTCATTCTACTCAGTGTTTTGTTTAAATGCTTTTGGGATGTATTATTTAGAAGAAAAAAATCAAAACAACTCACATCTGCATTCTATTATTGTGGCGTTTATTTAAGATTAAAAATATACTAGTATATTAAATAGTACAAACTACTATTATAAATTCTTAGAATACTGTCCGAATAAAAATGTACACAAAAAATGTCTTTTTTAATAATAATAATAATTAAGTATAGTATATACAATAATATTTATGATAATAAGTGTAATAATCAATATAATAATAAATATAATAATAATTATTATAAAATTATAAAATAACTGTAAAATAATAATGACTCAAACAATGTTTTTTGTTATACAGGTAATAATTTGATAAGCTGACATGTAAATAGCAATAAAAAAATTTTTAATTATCTTTATATGTGTCAATATTTTACTCTACATTTACACTGTGTATATAAGGTTACAGGAAACAAAGGTTGGCCTAACACTATTACTGTTAAACAATTATAAATTAATCTTAAATATCTAATCAAATCTTAATTTTATTATATCACTTCTAATTGCAGCATTATAATTTTAGTTAGATGACATAAATATGTTAGCTAGACTATTAACATTTACTAGCATTTAACTAGCATGAAGACCTCAAAACAGACACTTAACACCCACCGCCGCTTTCCCCACATTCAAGATGTCTGTATCTGTATAATTATTAATATTAACAATGTTGAACGTGAAAATACTGGAGAGTTTTACTGGTAAAAATGAATTGAACTTCATGTATACTATTTTCAACACCAGCTGGTCAACTCACGTCGTTTCAACCGCTTCACTTCGTCTATGGCGTAGGTTAAGGCCACAATGAGGGGAAACTGTGTGGCCCACGAGTTGATTGCTTTTGTATCATCTTGCATGTGGATGGAACGCATGCACATAGGACATCTGAAGGTTTTGTCATGACCGATAGAGGCAGATATGTGGCTTTCCAAGCAGTGTGAGCAGAACGTGTGTCCACACGGCAGGGTCCTTGGATCTTCATATACATCGCGACACAGGGGACAGGATACCCCGTCTTCACCAGATCCCAGAAATGAAGAGGCCATATCTGAGAATAGAAATAAGAAACATTGGTTAATAATAATAATAATAATAATAATAATAATAATAATAATAATACATTAATATTATTATTAATAATAATGATAATAATAATTGTTTTCATATTAATAATCATATGATGAGATTTATTAATTTATTTATCCCATTTCATTGAATATTTGAAAACACCAGTTACTAATAATATTTATAATTTCTACAGTACAGCAGTTAGCACCTACTCTCGAGTGCATAGGGGCTGAATAAGCATAGGGTTTGGAAAATGTTCTAAAATCAGTTAAAAGTAGGGTGCGGAATTAGCATAGGGCGTGAAAATTTAGCCAAATTGTAAAATTTGACTAGTAATGAAAACAGAATACAACAGTAGTACGATTTCCTAAGTATGCATATGTACGTGTGTGTGTGTGTGTGCGCGCGCGCGCGTGTGCATGTGTGTCATATAGTTCGTCCCATCCTCCTATAAAACTGTTGTTGTTATGTTTGTTGTTGTGTTTTTTGTAAATAGTTTCAGTTTGGTTTGACATAAAAATTAAAATAAAAGTGTTTTATAAATAACAAAAATGTACTATTGTGTGTAATTTAGAAAACAATTGGCTCAGAAATAAATAACTTGTAGTAAATTCCGTAGTATGAAAAAATGTGTTCCCCGTGGGACGGACTATAAACAAATGTTTCTATTATCTAACTATTACAGCTGTATTACTGTCGCACATAATTCATTAACTGTAGGTGTTTTTGTAGGTTTAAATGAAATTATGATAATTAATGTGAGGCGAGATTGCAGCTTTGAAAACCAAAACAATCAGGGTGGATGACAGCTCATAGATTCATCTCCTATATTTAACGCATGGACAATTTTTTTTTTTTTTAAACCCCAAACCCCCCCCCCCCCCCCCCCCCCCCGCCGCATTTTCATCAACTCAATGTTTACCTGTATCCCTGTATCATTCTTTATTTTTAAAGCATAGGTGGGGACATTTATGATGCCAGGGGCTGCCATGCATACATCTCAGCTGAAGATTCACAACCAACTGTGGTCATCGGTCATGCATGCTGTTAACAAAACGCACTGGAACTGGAAAGCGATTAGGGGACGTAACTATTTCTAATAGAGGCTATATGTAAGCATTTAATAAATAAATAAATGTAATAAGCGTTGGGTGCTGAATTAGTGTACGGGGTTACACTTTTTTTCGGATGTAATTCAAACGTAGGGTGCTGAATAAGCGTAGACACCAACATTATTTTTTTCCCCACAAATTTACAAGCTTATCAGCACAACATATTTACACACTAAATATAAACACACATGAATCACATGCTGCTGGTCAAACATATTAAGTTACAGTACATTAAAATGTATAAACCAAAAGATATCAAATACGTACATGCATGGAAGTAATACATTCACAGTTATAACATATGTGTCTGAAAAGTAATAACTTTTTTAATATTCGACAACAAATGAGTGCCGTAACTTGTATGCCAAACAAATATATTTACCAATATTAATTAAATCTTTAGTGTTTTGAGTTTGCATCAGCTGTATATATTTAAAGACAGAAGGATTTTGTCTCTAGTATAAACAGACATATCGGTCTCTTAAGTTTTGGAATAATTGGCAAACTAGAATGAAGTAGCATTCATCTTCAACATCGTTATTACAATGGTGACATTTTCTAGTATTGCGTTCAGTATTATGGTATCTTCCTCTTTCAATTTCCAAGTCGAGGGATGATAATCTTAATTTAGTTATGCACTTTTTTATAGTGGGCGGGTATGTGCTTGCACAAATAAATATCCATTACAATATGTTTATATAATGTATATTTTGCTGATGAATTTCATTTAGCAGATTCTGCTTAGCTTGGTCAAAAATACGCTGCTTCATTTTCATTAGAGTATAATTTTCGTTAATGACATTCTGGTTTATCCAAAGATGACCAAATCCTAGTTCATTTAAACTTTTTTTTCGCAAAACCTGTCCAGTTATTAGAACAAGATTGTAATGTGTTATTCAATATTACCAAATTTTTGTACGCTGTTTTCAAAATACAGTAGGTGTACGTTTATTTGGCACTCGAAAGTAGTCGCTAGTATTACCAACACAGTACAGAGGTCATTACCTAGTCATTAGTGCTAACACCATAGTACAGTGTTTATCACCTTGTCACTAGTGCTATCACCACAGTACTGTGGTTATCATGTAGTCACTGGTGCTATCACCACAGTACAGCGGTTATCACCTTGTCACTAGTGCTATCACCACAGGACAGTGGTTAACATGTAGTCGCTAGTGCTACGACCACAGTACAGTGGTTATCACCTTGTTCCAAGTGCTATCACCACACCACAGTCCTTATCACCCTGTCACTAGTGCTATCACAACAGTACAGTGATTATAACCATGTCACTAGTACTATCACCACAGTGCAGTAGTTATCATGTAGTCACTGGTGCTATAACCATAGTATAGCGGTTATAATGTAGTCACTAGTGCCATCTCCACGGTACAGCTGTTATAACCTTGTCACTAGTGTTATCACCAGAGTACAGTACTCACTAGTGCTATGACCACAATACAGCGGTTATCACCTTGTCACTAGTGCTATCACCACAATACAGCGGTTATAATCTTGTCAGTAGTGCTGTCACCACAGTACAGTGGATATCACCTAGTCACTAGTGCTATCAACACAGTAAAGTGGTCTAGAGCCATTGCCACATTACACCGTTTGTCACATAGTAACTAGGGTTATCACCTCAGTATAGCAGTTATCACCTTGCAATACTGCTATCACCACAGTACAGTGGTTAACATGTAGTCGCTAGTGCTATGACCACAGTACAGTGGTTATCACCATGTTACTAGTGCTATCACCACAGCACGGTCACTATCACCTTGTCACTAGTGCTATCACCACAGTACAGTGGTTATCGTGTAGTCACTGGTGCTATCACCACAGTACAGCGGTTATCACCTTGTCACTAGTGCTATCACCACAGGATAGTGGTTAACATGTAGTCGCTAGTGCTATGACCACAGTACAGTGGTTATCACCTTGTTACTAGTGCTATCACCACAGCACAGTCGTTATAACCCTGTCACTAGTGCTATCACCACAGTACATTGGTTATCATGTAGTCACTAGTGCTATCACAACAGTACAGTTGTTATCACATTGTCATTAGTGCTATCACCACAGTGCAGTGGTTATCATGTAGTCACTGGTGCTATAACCATAGTATAGCGGTTATAATGTAGTCACTAGTGCCATCTCCACGGTACAGCGGTTATAACCTTGTCACTAGTGTTATCACCACAGTACAGTACTCACTAGTGCTATGACCACAATACAGCGTTTATCACCTTGTCACTAGTGCTATCACAACAGTACAGTGGTTATCATGTAGTCACTAGTGCTATCACAACAGCACAGTCGTTATCACCCTGTCACTAGTGCTATCATCACAGTACAGTGGTTATCATGTAGTCACTAGTGCTATCACACAGTACAGTGGTTATCACATTGTCACTAGTGCTATCACCACAGTACAGTGGTTATCATGTAGTCACTAGTACTATAACCATAGTATAGCGGTTATAATGTAGTCACTAGTGCCATCTCCACGGTACAGCGGTTATAACCTTGTCACTAGTGTTATCACCACAGTACAGTACTCACTAGTGCTATGACCACAATACAGCGTTTATCACCTTGTCACTAGTGCTATCACAACAGTACAGCGGTTATAATCTTGTCACTAGTGCTGTCACCACAGTACAGTGGTTATCACCTAGTCACTGGCGCTATCACCACAGTACACCAGTTATGCAGTCAGTGGTGCTATCACCACAGTATAGCGGTTATCACATTGTCAATAGTGCTATCACTATAGTTAAGTGGTTATCATGTGATCACCACAGTACAGCGGTTATCACTTTTCACTAGTGCTATCACCACAGTAGTGGTTATAATGTAGTCACTAGTGAACATCACCACAGTACAGCGGATATCATGTTGTCACTAGTGCTAACACCATAGTACAGTGGTTATCACCTTGTCACTAGAGCTATCACCACAGTTCAGCGGTTATTATGTAGTCACTAGTTTTATGAACACAGTAGAGTTGTTATCACCCACATGTAGTCAGTAGTGATATCAACACAGTACAGTTGTTATCACCTACATGTTATCACCTACATGTAGTCACTAGTATTGTCACTGGCAGTCATCACATAATCACTAGTGTTATCAACACAGTATAGTGCTCAGTTGTCACCCAGCCACTACCATTATCACCACACTACACCGGTTAACACCTACTCGCTAGTGCTATTACCACAGTATAGCGGTTATCACCTAGTCACTAATAGTATCACCACGATATAGTGTTTATCACCTACATGTAGTCACTAGTGTTATTGCCCAGTACAGGGGTTAACATCTCTAGTCAACGGTATGCCACATTTTGGTGGAGTGTCCTCATCTCAAAGAAACTCGAAAAAATATATTTGGACAAACAAATGAGATGGAATCATTTCAATTCCATCCAGAATTAGTTTTACAATTTTTACGTGATACTGACTTTTACATTTGTCCACAGTTCTTTACACTGTGTTTTATTTGACACTTGATTTTGTATATTGATGTTGATTATCACATTGTTTTTCCATTACCACAGTTTGACACCCAATAGCCGATGTATTTTTTCGTGCTGGGGTGTCGTTAAACATTTGTTCATTCATTCATTCATCTCTAGTCACTAGTATTAGCACCACAGTGCAGTGGTTATCACCTAGTCACTAGTGCTATTGCCACAGTGCAGCAGTTATAACATAGCAACTCGTGTTATCACCATAATACAGTGGTTAACATTAGTCACAAGTATTATCACAACAGTACAGTGGTTAACACCTAACTACTAGTATTATACACCACAATACAGTAATTAACACCTAGTGACTAGTAAGATCACCAAAGTACAGTGGTTAACGCCTAGTCACTAGTGCTATCACCACATTACAGTGGCTAACGCCTAGTCATTAGTGCTATCACTACAGTACAGTGGTTAACGCCAAGCCACTAGTGCTATCACCACATTACAGTGGTTAACGCCTAATCATTAGCACTATCACCACAATACAGTGGTTAATGCCTAGTCACTAGTGCTATCACCAGAGTACAGTGGTTAACGCCTAGTCACTAGTACTATTACCACAGTACAGTCGTTACCTTGTAGTCACAAGTGTTATCAACACAGTACAGTGGTTATCACCTAGTCATTAGTGCTATCACTACAGTACAGTGGTTAACGCCTAGTCACTAGTGCTATCACCACAGTACAGTGGTTAACGCCTAGTCACTAGTGCCATCACCACAGTATAGCGGCTAACGCCTAGTCATTAGTGCTCTCATCACAGTACAGTGGCTAACGCCTAGTCACTAGTGATATCACCACAGTACAGTGGTTAACACCTAACTACTAGTATTATAAACCGCAATACAGTAATTAACACCTAGTCACTAGTAACATCACCACAGTACGGTGGTTAACGCCTAGTCACTAATACTATTACCACAGTACAGTGGTTAACGCCTAGTCATTAGTGCTATCACCACACTACAGTGGTTATCACCTTGTCACTAGTGCTGTCATCACAGTACAGTGGTTATCAGGCTGATAGGTACTGGGTTCGTATCCCACCTGAGGCAATGAGATATTTTTCACGCCTAGTATATCATGTCTGTGGGATGGTGCATAAAATGTAGCAGGTTTCCTCTCTAAAGACTATATGTTAAAATTACCAAATGTTTGAAATCCAATAGCTGATGAAATCTATGAATGTGCTCTAGTGGTGTCGTTAAACAAATTAAACTTTAACATTAACAACATTAGCTTCATAATCTTTCAGAGGAAATTCGCTACATTTTTTCATTAGTATCAAATAAAATTAAGATGAAAACTGAAATAAGCTCAATGCTTAAGTAAATAAACACTAAATTCACAAATAATAGTTACTTACTGATATTAGCTGTTCACAACAAAATGTTGAGTTGAAGCAAAGATAGAATACTGTTTTAAAACGAGCGAGTTGTTTTTAGACTGGTGTCGTCTTTGAGAGTGACTCTGAGCAGTATATCGGGGCGACTTAAACACGCTGTCGATAACAGTTACCCATGGCGTTACGTAAACAGATCGTGGCATTAGTAGCACCAAGCTGAAAGCCTATCAGGGCCGATACATAGACACGTTAATTCCCAGGCTAGAACTCGCCAGTATATTCCATACAGAAGTTTTCTTCAACTGGTTCTGCATGACTGCATACTTATAGGGTGCGGTGTACCAACTCATATAGGTTCTAATAGACCAAATCAATTCCTATTGCCGATAATGTTTAAGAGATTTAATTAATGTTTTTAATAGCAACCGGCATTTTTGCTGAAAATCAGTTTCAACCTCTGGTATATACTGCATAACAACTGTATAACAAATAAAAGTGCATTTATTTATTATCAATGGATAATAATATTTGCACAAATAATCAACGTCACATATTACAACGAATCACACCCACAGCTGCTTTTACTCCGTAAACATTTGAACTTTGACACGGAACTCTTCTTGGGTACTATTCAACCTACAACCGGTAATAAATAATTTTTAAAAAGCGGCACGTATCTGGACCCCCCTCCCCCTCCTCTCATCCAATCCGTCCCTGTCACTATCATTAATTTAGCTCAACGACAAAAAATTATTATCCTACCATTAATTATCGAAAATGGCATAGTCATGATTTTATTGGGGGGGGGGGGGGGGGCGCAACCCACACTAAATCCGTCCCACACGGAACGCCTTTTTCTATACTATGGAATGCACTACAAGTTATTTATTTCCGAGCCGACTGAACTTTGACAAAGAACTCTCTTCTTTGGTACTATGCAAACCTATGTAGTTTGTTGTATGAAGTATTAGAAAACACTTATAGAAAAAATAATAACATTACAGGCCCGTAGGACAGATTTTCAAAGTGGGGTATGTGTGTGTGTGTGTGGGGGGGGGGGGGGGGGGGGCTCATTTTTATGGTTGTTCTATCGTCAGATTTCCGTATCAGCATTATAAGACATTTTAAAGTCCTGAAATAAAAACTGGTGAAAAAAGTGGGGCCTGCATTAGTAATAAAGTTACAATATAAATCTGTAAAAATTAAAATAATTATTTTCTTCAAAAAACAAAAACAACCCGAACAGCCTAAAACTAAATATTATTAAATAGTTTCGCTTCATTTTTCATTACATTACTAATCAGCTGCAACATTACTGAGGGAGTTAGCAGCGATAAAAAGAATGCTTATAGCAAGAGAGCCGCAGACATACCACACCATCCATTTTTCCCTGTTCCTCTGTTCAGAAGACTTGAAATGGCGTATTTTAACACCTGAAATTAAAATTTTTAGTAGGAAAACATTTTGTAATATTTTGTAATAAGTACCCATTTTGTAATAAAAAAGACCCATTTTGTAATAAGTACCCATTTTGTAATAAAAAAGGCCCATTTTGTAATAAAACTAGGTGAACATTTTGTAATAAAAATAGATACCCATTATGTGTGGACGTATAGACAGACATGGAATACCCCTTTTGATATATTGGGGTGATATTTAGCTCACCTGATGTCCTCTGTTAGCAGGATCGAACCTTCTAGGTGGACCTGACTACTATTAGACTTTTCCCCCGTTCCAACCAGTGCCGCACGACTGGTATACCAAAGGTCGTGGTATGTACTATCCTGTTTATAGAAAAGGGCATATAATATATCCCTTGCTGCTTTTTCGGTACGATTAGCCCATGATGTGGCGGTAGCGGGGTTCCTCTCTCATTATCTCTGTGGTACATAACTATATGTCCAATCACATATAACCGTAATCAAAATTGTTTAGTGCGTTTTTAAATAAAACGCCTCTAGAGAACATTGGTTTTTATCTTATCATCGGCTATTGGATGTCAATCATATGGTCATTCCGACATATTTCTTTAGAGGAAACCCGCTGCCGCCACATGTTACTCTTTCCGATAAGCAGCAAGGGGTATTTTATATGCACTTTCCCACATACAGGACAGCACATACCACGGCCTTTGATGAACCAGTTGTGGACCACTGGTTGGAACGGAAAAAACGTGGGAAAGGCGTCATTTGCTGGGTTTCTTGCAACAATACACGACAAATCAATCGATAACGAATTAAAAGGGATGACGGACACTATTTCCGACCCCTATCCCAGTATCAGCGACGGTTATTAATTTTCAGCGGTGATGTTCTTTAAATGAAAAAAATAACATCAACGTTTCCCCTTAGTAAAGTTTAGAGATCAGGCTTCTTCGAACAAATCCATTATATAATTAATTAGCCGCCAAAGTGTCATATTAAATTTTTTTAGTTTTGATGTTCAATTCGAGAGAAGTTGGTGGAAGCAGCAAGGGATATATTATATGCCCTTTTCTATAAACAGGATAGTACATACCACGACCTTTGGTATACCAGTCGTGCGGCATTGGTTGGAACGGGGAAAAAGGGAGAAAGGCGGCGTTTTCGTTTGTTAATGTACTCGCGGCAGGATTAAAGATATATGTTAAAACAATTTTCTTTGTAGTTTGTTATTTATTAAAGACGAAGAAACCACAACCCGTGAATTGACTGATTACAGAAGAATAAATCAGAACACGTACACTGATCGATTGAAATGCAAGTACTAAAGAAACAATTAACTGGGACATGTGAATTCACTGATTAAAATATAAAGAACATTGAACCGAAACACCTGAATTAAAATATAACTATTAAAGAATAAATGAGAACACGTGAAGTAATTCATTCAAATATAATTACGAAAGGACAATAAACCAGAACACGTCAATTCACTTCTTAAAATGTAATAATTAAAGAAGAATAAGCCAGAACACGTGATTAAATTATTATTTACACACACATTTATATGTCTAATTCAAATGTCGTATTAGTTTATTTTATGTCCTGGCGAAAAAAGAAAAAAAACACCTCGTTTGCGTGGTGGCTTCATGTGTCGCCTGGTTTGCTGATAGTCGAGTCGCTTCATGTCCTGGCGAAAAAAATGAAAAGAACACCTCTTGTTTGCGTGGTGGCTTCATGTGTCGCCTGATTTGTTGATAGTCGAGTCGGTTGTACTTGACAATCGAAGTGCACGTGATAAAAGAGAGATTCGTGTAGGACGTTATAGGCCTACGTGTTGGCCGCCAGTCTGTTTACTCAGTGATAGACTAGTCACGTTTTAAAAATTAATGACGTCGTACCAGTATCTTTCTACTCACTTATTGATAACAAATTCAATTTAACATTGTGTAAATCACTCGGTGCCGTGTGTGGGCATTAAATGTGTGTCCACACTTTAAACTGGTAGGTTTATATAATTTAGTCACAAAGCAATCTCGTGTTTCCTTATAAGTGATATTTAATTAAGAACTCAGTGGGGGCCCCCAAAAAGCGGTACCCTTATTTAACTTGGTGACAAAGAAACTTCGTTTTATATGTAAGTGATAGCTATGTCTACCTGTTTACTTATTATTAATAAATTCAATTCAGAAACATACAGAGAGCCGAGTTCGAACACTATATTTGTATTTACACTTTAAACTGACAGTTTTATCTATCTTTATATTTACATTTTAAAATGACAATTTTATATATCTTTGTATTTACACTTTAAAAGGACAGTTTTATCTATATTTGTATTTACATTTTAAAATGCCAGTTTTATCTATGTTTGTATTTACACTTTAAACTGACAATTTTATCTATGTTTGTATTTACACTTTAAACTGACAGTTTTATCTATCTTTGTATTTACACTTTAAACTGACAGTTTGATCTGTCTTTGTATTCACTTTAAAATGACAGTTTGATCTGTCTTTGTATTCACTTTAAACTGACAGTTTGATCTGTCTTTGTATTCACTTTAAACTGACAGTTTGGTCTGTCTTTGTATTCACTTTAAACTGACAGTTTTATCTGCTGTTATACTGTTATCTACATGCTAGCTTAGTTTTTAAAAACATCCAGTTTAAAATTGTGTATCGCACTCAAACATTAGGTATAGGCGTCAGGTAAATATTGGTAATGGGGCGTGGCTGGTGGTGGAGGTAGAGCCAGTTACTAATTGCCAGGTCATACAACCAGACCCATAACCACACACATAACTGATATAAAACACAATAGCATAGTTTATAGTCAACACTGGCCGTATTAAAACAGTGTCTAATAACGTGGATAATTATTCCATACATCGCTGGGAACTGTAGGAGTAACAAAAACTAAAAATTCCAATCTATATTCAGGGGTCGGAGCAACACATACGCTACAGAGTTGCCAGACTAGATCTACCTTCCCCTGCCCCAGCCCCACCCCCATGTTTCCGACGCCTATGAGTTTTTATCCACACCCGATACGGACACGCTTCTGTGTGTGTGCGCGTGTGTGCGTATGTGTGTGGGTTGCTAATGCTCAACTGGTAAGGGGCCCTCACATATCAGCCGGCGTCAGCGCGATTTTTCTAATCGCAGGAGTCGCCGGGGGATTTGGAGCCCGTGGATGAATCGGGCGAATTTCATGTTTGCGGCGTGTGCCCTCACATATTAGACGGGATCCGGGCGGTGCCCTTTGAACATTGGATCGCAGTGGAGACAATGCGGCCGTCAGGACGTCGGCCGGACGCCGCTAGATAATCTGGCGGGCGCCGGCTGATCAAACAACCTATATTCACAAAACATCGTAAGCCTAGTTTTACACGTAAACGTAAATCTACGACTGAAGAGCTATTCACGAAACAACGAAAACGTAAGTTACGTGTAAAGTTGGACGTAAATATAAGAGTGTCTTCAGTTACAACTAACGCTGCACGTAAGTCGTGTTCATATAATAAATCAAGCACGATCGCCGTTATTTACTATTATTTACGAAAACTGGCAGCAGTTCCAATAATTGAAGCAGTTTGCGATGGCGAACGCCCACGGATTTAACATATTTTTGTTGGTGATCGAACGGATGTTTTCGACTCGGCCAATTTCTCCTGAGTTATCTTTTCCTTTTTAAGAAATATCCTCAAGTTCGTACCAAAACGCGGATCCTCACCAATACCAAAATGTCATGGTTCGCTGTTCGCGATGTTATTGTTAGCAGAAGACAAAAGAAATTGCGTTTTGCACATTTGTTATTTACCCGGTAGCCATCGTTTCTAATGTTTGTTTTTTAAATTTCTCCGGTGAGAGTGTTAAGTCGTGGATTTACGTCCAACTAAATTACGTTTACATTTACGACCGTCTTTGAGAATAAGGTGCTTCTTGCACGTAAACGTAAATCTACGGTAGACGTAAGTGCTAGTCGTAGACGTAAATTTACATCTTTTTGTGAATATGGGTCCAGGTCAGTAGGCGTTCTGGCGGAGCTCGGCCGGGCGTCTGGCGATTGATGTCGGATTCCTCCCCCTCCCTCCCCACCCCCCCCTCCCCACCCCCCCCCCTCCCGGCGTCCGCGCCTCGAGTATATATAGATGCGTTGTATAAAGTTAGGGGGGGGCGTTTAGAAGCCGCCGGGGCGGGGGGGGGGCGGACCCTTGTTGTACAAATCGCCCGGGTTTCGTGAAGGGGCCGTGAAAATCCCGCGGCACCCGGCGGATTTTTTTTACAATAATTTTCGTCAAAATCTTAAGGCGGCCGCCTGATAGGAGCCCTAGCGACGTATCTACGGGATTGCCACGACCTAAAATCGCAGATTTGGGAATCAGGTTTTCACGCCCGCGGGGTTCGGGCGACCCCTAAAAATCGCCGCGGTGCCGGTAGAAATCGGGCAGCGTCCGGCCGGACGCCTCGCGAAAATGCCCTTTTTGGCCTGTTTTAGGAGTCGCGCGGGCGCCACGACCGATATGTGAGGGCCGCTTAACCAAGGCTATTATAAAGGGTGTGCATATCTCTCCACATTGAGATCTATAAATAGTACATTATATTGCAAGCAAATACATCTATAATTCATTCTACACTCACTTTTAGCTATGACGCCGAACGAGATAGACGTTGTCGACTGCTCTGTACAATTACCCCCCCCCCCCCCACCACCACCTGGTGGGGGGGGGGGACTGATTAATACTTACGGCTCGCTGATTGAATACCGAGTCTCGTACACCGGGTCACGGACAACCGTGACTTTGGTGTACGGAGACAGGATCCAGAAGAAAGGAAGGTGGAGGAAGAGGAGACGTGCGCCAGGGGCGGTCCAGGAGGAGCCAAAACCGCCGGCAGCGGCTCCTTCTGCTTAGCAGCCCAACGCCACAAGACGGTCCAACTCCACTGGCCTCTACTTCGGCGCTTCCGGCGGTATCGCCGATTTTACAGGCGACACCCGTTGAGACGCAGGCCCGGAAGACGGCTGTTGTGAAGCGGGAGGCAACCACTCCCCCGAACGGCCATCCAGACAAGCCAAGCCAACCGTCACAGCCGCCGAAACCTGACATCCCACAAGCTGAACAGCGGTCACTGCAGGCCAGCAAACTACAACAGCGCTTTGTTCAGCTTGTGAAGACGAATGTGGAGGACGTCAGACGTCTGATCAGTGCACCGAAGCACGAAGCTTACCGCCAGCTTCCAAGGAGCCCAGACGAAGGGGAGTTCGCGATCCACAAAGTCAGACTGCGGGAGGGACAAGAAGCGTGTGTCGTCACCATTCGCCGTGTGGGACGCTACAACCAAGGACTGCTGTTGAAAGAAATGGACAACCCGACAATACATCGCGTCATGAAGATGATCTCAGGGAAAGATTACCGTCCACTTACCAGGCAACTCACGTTCGACCCGTACCGGCATTTCCTCCCGCAGCTCGACATCTCCAAATTTTATCGGGACTCCCTAGACGTCCTCCCCCCACTAACCTTTGCGTCCGTGAGTATGAACTTAGTCAGACTTTAAATTTTTTCGGCCGCCATTTCAAAAAAATTTGGGGGGGGGGGGGGGGGGGGCAGTCCGTCTAAATTGCTCCAATCACCTTCAACTTTGGATGAGCAGTGTAATTTTTTATTTGGCCTTAATTTTAACCGGACATGGTTATTCTCAACTTTACTAAATTTTTCAAAACTCCGCCCACGTCAAACTTACCCTTCCCCTCCTGCCCCGGAATTGGTCACTGGCGATGTCAGAGGTTAAGTCCGGGGTGGGCGGATCCACATCTATAATGCGTTTGCCCCCCCCCCCCCACACACACACACTAGAAAAACACACGCACACACACGCACAGACAGACACACACACACACAGACACACACAGATACATACAGAGAGAGAGAGAGAGAGAGAGAGAGAGAGAGAGAGAGAGAGAGAGAGAGAGACAAACATACAAAATACAGACAGCCACAGACAGACACACACACACAGAGAGAGAGAGAGAGAGAGAGAGAGAGAGAGGGGGGGGGGGTAACACACACAAACACACACACACACATATACAGATAAACACACACACACACACACACACACACACACACACACACACGGGCCAACACAGACACCACATATACAAACTCACACAGATGCCACAAAGACACGCACACACAAACACACACACACATACCCCCCCCCCCCAACACACACAAATACACAGAGAGAGAAACACAGAGAAAGAGAGAGAGAGAGAGAGAGAGAGAGAGAGAGAGAGAGAGAGAGAGAGAGAGAGAGAGAGAGAGAGAGAGAGACAGAGACAGACATACAGAGACAGACAGAAATAACACACACACAGGCATACACAGATACACACATACACACACACACCCACACACGGACACACACACGCATACACACACGGACACACACACGCATACACAATACATATACAAACGACAAACACACATACATGCCAACACAGACACAACACACATATACACTCACACAGACGCCACAAAGACACGTACACACAAACACACAGAGACACACACATACCCTCCCCTCCCCAAACACACACAAATACACAAAGAGAGAGACAGAGAGAGAGAGAGACAGAGATACAGAGACAGAGAAAGACAGACATACACACAGACACACACGAAAGAGAGAGAGAGACGGAGACAGAGACAGAGACAGAGACAGAGAAACAGACAGACAGACACATCTACAAAACACAGACAGGTAAATAGCCACACAGAGCCACACACACAGAACACACATAAACAGAGAGAGAGAGAGAGAGAGAGAGAGAGAGAGAGAGAGAGAGAGAGAGAGAGAGAGAGAGAGAGAGAGAGAGAGAGAGAGACAGAGAGACAGAGAGAGAGAGAGAGAGAGACCACTCATACACATTGTCACGGGGATCCTATAATACCCGTAACTGAATAAAACACGATTATCCAAATATCTCTCCTAACTGTATATCTATTAGATCTCTCTGTATCGGGCAGTCAAATACCCGAGTGGCTCGGCTCTAAGTATATCAGAGAATAGATCTTATATAATATATATATATATATATATATGTAGCACGTTTAATTAACAAGAACAATAATAATAACAACCCAGAACTAATCACTTAATTAGTTAATCACTAGGTGTCTCGTTTACACAATATTCTAATCACTTCACTGTGATACAACACGCACATGTGTGATAATTGAGAAACGCTGCCAGGGGAACTTAATAAAGGAATTACAACTCTATTCCTAACTGGTTAATTTTTAATTAACCCTTAACTACTCATTCAGTAATCTTGTAATACAGAATTAATACTGGTACATATGACACTAAAGACAATAACCTACAGTTTACCTAGGTCCTCTAGGATGACCGGCTAAGCTTTAATATTTTAGACAGTGAAGCCTACAATTTACTTCGTCAGATTACCGAAGACACTGTGTAAATAATATTGGTATAATACAGTATTAAAATATATAAAGTCACATCAATCACATCAAGGTTATACAACAGAGCAGAAAAATATATTTACCAGTCCGGATGGACTACGTTCCCCGGGAGCCTTCCAATGTTTCTCCCCGATATATCTAAAATCCTATCTATTTATTCAAAAATCTCAGAGACAGCGAATATCGCCTGGGGGCACAACGCGGTACCTCACCTATCATGGGATATTTCCATAACTCCCAGAGTCGGTATATTTTCTTAGATGACCAGACTTACTGTCGCCAGTTCGCCAGCAATACCCCGGTCATAAACCGCACTGCCGGAGTTATTACGTAACTACTGGCCACATGGCCTCCACACCTGATCTGGGTGTGTATTAGAAGGTACGGTCGCGTGGAGGTATTACGTAACCAAACTGCACACGGCCCACAACGGAACATGCTCCGTCACACACCCCCACCTCCAAAAGGATATTTTCTCTATTCTAGGAATAGGGAAATATACTA
Source organism: Gigantopelta aegis (assembly GCF_016097555.1). NCBI lineage: Eukaryota > Metazoa > Mollusca > Gastropoda > Neomphalida > Peltospiridae > Gigantopelta > Gigantopelta aegis. Next base: position 30,668,386 of record NC_054709.1, on the reverse strand, counting down.
CATTTAAACAAAACAAAATGTGCGTTAACCGACGCATCCGGGCATTTATAACACATAGTAATAAGGTGACTACCAGTAATCACACTGAGTCTCTGAGTCCCTGGTATACAATAGTATATATATAAAAACAAAAACAGAAATCAAGGAACGTCAACACATTATCACAACGTTCAACTTCGGGACAGGGCATCGGCGATTACATTGGATGTGCCCTTGATATGTTCAATGGTAATTGGGAATTCCTGCAGAAGAAGACTCCATCTCAAACTCTGGTTGGTGGCTTTCATTCTGTGAATGAAAGTAAGCGGATTATGATCAGTAAAGACCACCACTTGATGCAATGTCGACTTCACGTAGATCTGAAAATGCTCCAGAGCTTGTACCATGGCCAATGCTTCCTTCTCTTTAGTGGAATAGTTCACCTGGTGTTTGTCAAACTTTTTGGAGAAGAAACTTACAGGATGGTCCAGTCCATTTTCGTCTTCTTGGAACAGCACAGCTCCAGCTCCCACGTCACTGGCATCCACAGCCAGCTTGAAAGGCATTCAGTAGTCTGGACCGGCCTCGGTGGCGTCGTGGCAGGCCATCGGTCTACAGGCTGGTAGGTACTGGGTTCGGATCCCAGTCGAGGCATGGGATTTTTAATCCAGATACCGACTCCAAACCCTGAGTGAGTGCTCCGTAAGGCTCAATGGGTAGGTGTAAACCACTTGCACCGACCAGTGATCCATAACTGGTTCAACAAAGGCCATGGTTTGTGCTATCCTGCCTGTGGGAAGCGCAAATAAAAGATCCCTTGCTGCCAATCGGAAGAGTAGCCCATGTAGTGGCGACAGCGGGTTTCCTCTCAAAATCTGTGTGGTCCTTAACCATATGTCTGACGCCATATAACCGTAAATAAAATGTGTTGAGTGCGTCGTTAAATAAAACACTTCTTTCTTTTCAGTAGTCTGGTGCTGCCATCACGGGAGATGAGGAGAGCATCTGCTTAAGATGGTTGAATGACTTCTCGCATTCATCTGACCACTTGAACTTCGTTTCCTTCCTTAGCAGCGATGTGATGGGGGCAGCTACCATCGCAAATTTAGCGCAGAAACGATGATAATAACCGGCCATACCAAGAAACCGTCGAACTTCACGACGGTTGGTTGGTGCAGGATACTGGCTGATGCTTAGTGTCTTGGCCTGCAGTGGGGCGACGCAACCATGTCCGACAGTATGACCTAAGTAGGTCACTGAAGCTTTCACGAATTCACATTTACCCAGGTTCACCGTCAAGTTAGCTTTCTGTAGATGACTGAATATTTGTTGTAAACTGGTTAAATGTTCATCCCAAGTGTCGGTGGCTAACACCACATCGTCCAGATACACACTGACGTTTTGTAAGTCTGATAACACGTGGTTCATCATCCTTTGAAAGGCAGCAGGGGCAGTCTTCAAACCAAACGGCATCACTCGAAATTGGAAGAGGCCGCCAGGTGTGATGATCGCCAGAATGTCCTTAGCTTTCTCCGTTAACGGAATGGCATAAAAACCCTTCAATAGGTCCAATTTGGTGATGTATTGAGCATGTTCAACTCGGTCGATGCAATCGTCAAGGCGGGGTAGAGGGTAGGCATCTGCCTTGATGAGTTGATTCATGCGACGTAGGTCAGCACACACTCTGAAACTGTTATCTCCCTTTTGAATCAGTATAACAGGTGATGCTCACTGACTGTTTGAATGTTCCAGAATGTTGTGTTCCAACTTTAACATTTTTTCGGCCGCCATTTCAAAAAATTTGTTTATTTGTTTTGTAAACAGTCTGGCACCCTTTATTTTTGGCAGTCCGTCTAAATTGCTCCAATCACTTTCAACTTTGGATGAGCAGTCTAATTTTTTATTTGGCCTTAATTTTAACCGGATATGGTTATTCTCAACTTTACTAAATTTTAAAAAATTCCGCCCACCTCAAACTTACCCTCCCTCTCCTGCCCCGGAATTGGTCACTGTCGATGTCAGAGGCTACGTCCGGGGTGGGCGTGCCTGAACCTAAGTTGGATATGGGCACGTCAAAAAGTTTCCACATCCACATCTATAATTCGTTTGCTCCCCCCCCCCCCCCCCCCGGACTAGAAACACATACACACACAGACAGACACACACACAGACACACACAGATACATACAGAGAGAGAGAGAGAGATAGAGACAGACAGACAAACATACAAAATACAGACAGACACACACACACACACACAGAGAGAGGGGGGGGTAACACACACAAACACACACACACATACACAGAAACACACACACACACACACACACACACACACACACACACACACACACGGACCAGCACAGACACCACATATACAAACACACTCACACAGACGCCACAAAGACACGCACACACAAACACACACACATACCCTCCACTCCCAACACACACAAATACACAAAGAGAGAGAAACACACAGAGAGAGAGAGAGAGAGAGAGAGAGAGAGAGAGAGAGAGAGAGAGAGAGAGAGAGAGAGAGAGAGAGAGACAGACAGACAGACAGACAGACAGACAGAGAGAGACAGAGACAGAAATAACACACACACAGGCATACACAGATGCACACACACATACACGCATACACAATACATATACAAACAACAAACACACACATACATGCCAACACAGACACAACACACATACACACTCACACAGACGCCACAAAGACACGTACACACAAACACACACAGAGAGACACACACATACCCCCCCCCCCCCAAACACACAAATACAGAGAGAGAGAGAGACAGAGACAGAGATACAGAGGCAGAGAAAGACAGACAGACATACACACAGGCAAATAGCCACACACACAGAGAAACACACAGAGAGAGATAGAGAAACACACACACAGAAACACACACACACACACACACATAACAAACACAGCACACACGCAACATCCACACACGCACCCATACACATACACACCGCCCATACACATACACACACACACACACACACACACACACAAACATACGCCTATAGACACAAACAACACACATAGACACAACCATATACACGCACGGACAAACCACACACACACACACACACACAGAGAGAGAGAGAGAGAGAGAGAGAGAGAGAGAGAGAGAGAGACCACTCATACACATAGATACAGACACACACATGCACGGACGCACACACATACACACGCGCATACATACATATGTACACACAAGACACACACAAACACACACACAAACACAGACAAACACACAGACACACACACACCACTCAGTGATACCATTCACTTCTTAATATCCTAGGTCCCACTCTTAGGGCGGAAATGTGTGACATCCAGTAGCCGATGATTAATAAATCATTGTGTTCTAGTGGTGTCGTTAAACAAATAAACTAACATTTAACTCAAAGTCGAACAGAGATTCTGTCTTGTGTGCGATAATCAATCTGTTGAGGATGAAGTTCGTCTGATTCGTAAACCATCCATTGTATGAGGATCTTCGTTTTAATGTGTTATAGAGGAGGGCATCAGCTTCAGAATTTCCAGGAAACATTGGACATTTCTTCAGGCATGGAGAAAGGCCCAGATTCACCCGGTCCAGGATTCGCTGAACACCTATGAATAAACAGGTTCCTTCGAAACATAAGTGGATCCATATCTTCTTAAGTTAAAACTACCTCCCTCAAAAATAGTCAAGCACAGTTAAAGTCGCATCCAGGAATATTATAAAATATGCACTAAGGCACAGTTAAAGTCACACCCAGGAATATTATAAAATATGCACTAAAGCACAGTTAAAGTCACACTCAGAAACATTGTAAAATATGAACTGAGAACTATTCATTGAAGAACACAAGAAGCTTGAAAAGTTGTATAACAACGTTAATCAAGACAACTATTTTGCACTATTGTACATAAACTTCTTTTAAAAAAACTTATCATATAATGTCCTATATGATGTTGGCCTCCTAATTAAATACTTAATAAAACGAGTTAAAAACCAAATAGCTACCCGTTAACTTAGCAATAGTCAATTATAAATTAACTAGCATTCACCCACAAAATAAATTGGGACCCTCTCCGCAAGGAACACCAGACCAAGCCATGACTGATACCTTCCCTCCCTATCACAAAAAAAGGATGGGAAAGTTCCGCATAAGCCAGGAAAAAAATATACTTTCTTTCCTGTTTCTTTTCTCATCCTCACATACTTACCTGAGAAGAAACCCCTTCAAATTAGGGTCTTCCCCAGTTACCCCAAATCCAACCCCCCTTCCTGGGACTATTATTACTTACCCACAGGTCTCCCATACCCATTTAGCTTTTCCCCAAGTGGATGCTGAACACCAACCATCCACCTGAAAGATATTTAACTGAATAATATTGTTAGACCTCAAAGATTAGCCATTTTGAATACACATCAATTAACGATATACTTCTCTTATTGACAAAACCACCATTAAAATTTCTCTACCAAATTAAATGATTAAAAACCATAATTAGATTAAATATATATCACATTAACTGCTGGAATGTGTAATTATGCTGATCCCAACGAATGCTACATACATTTGGACTGAAAATGGGTATCTGCCAGTGTCAATTTCATGTGACCAACAACGATCCCCTCTATTTTCATTTCCCTGCCTGCGGTATTCAGAGTTACTGTCCGAATAACCATAGGCTTGTTCACCATACTATTGAGAAATTCCGCGAGGCTCTGCCCATTCTTACCTTCACATGATAAAGCAGATATCCGACGTCATTATTCTATAACTAGTTATTGTCTATTTATGTTGTTACTTCGTTTAGAAACTATTTTTGAATTACAGTTTACTAGCTCTTTATGCTAGATTCACCCACTATTAACCATCCCACTCCACCCCCACCGCCACCCCCACCGCCACCCCACCCCCGCCACCAGTAGCTTAGTAGAATAGATTCATTATTATGGTTTTACAGGCTAGTGTGGGGGGGGGAGGTAAAATAGCAGTGACTGGAGGCGCGAAATACTCAAATACGTCTCTGTATGAGACGTCAATCAATCACAGTGAAACTCCGCTACTGCGACCATCAGCTAGACTTATTAAAATTGGTCTTAATAGTGGGGTGGCCCTAATACTGGTCATTTGGTAAATTTTGATTGTGTATTTTACGTCCCACCCTCCTTCCATGTTGTCGTGAACGATGTCGGAAGTGATAAAATCAACAGGTGATGGCGGTGTACTGCCACTTGCATTGAACTGCATGCATTATAATCAAGTGTCAAGCCTACTTCACTAATATGTAAGCTTGTGCCCGGTTGTTCATTACACAATGGAGGTTAACATCTGTCTGGTCAAATTACACCCTTCTGACGTTTTATGTCATTCACGGCCATTTCTATTGACAGTTTTGGTGAAAAATTAACTACTAGAATCGTTCATGCTAAGGCATTTACTTCCATACAAACACGTTCTTGTCTGCAATACAATAATAATAATAAAATATTGTAGGCCCTACATTTCAGAAATAACCATGACATGCAGCGAGTAATTTGTAAAGTAGTTGTTTACAAGTACATTTGTTTTTCCACGTAAATATAACACCAGTTAATTACCTCTTACTTGTTTTGTAATTAATTGTACCGCCGTGGGAAGGACGAACAATAAGAATTGTTCACGTTATTTCTTCTTATGACAGGCAAATACTGTGGTTGCATTTGTGAGGTCTACATATACAGAAGACGACTTTACTGATCTTAATCCGTAAAGGCTGGGTGGTCTTAATACTGGATTATTTTTACTATAAAATAATAAGGACACTATCCGGTCTTTAAAATATTGGTCTTTATAGCTGGGTGGTCTTAGCACCGGGGTGGTCGTTAGGTGGGGTTTCACTGTATCTGTATTATCTATCTGTGAAGCACTCAACACGTTTATTTACGACCTCAAGTGTATGGTTAAGGACAACACAGATAATTAGAGAGGAAACCTGCTGCCGCAACTCTACGAATTACGTTTTTTCCATTAGCAGCAAGGGATCTCTCATATCAATCAACTCAAAAACAAGATAATACATACCACGGCCTCTTTTACACCAGCTGTTATATAGACTTTCCCATAGGCAGAATAGCACACACCACGGTCTTCGATATCCGATTGTGAAGCACTGATTTCTTATATATACTTACCCACAGACAGGACAACACATACCACGGTATTCCACCTACCGGTTATGAGGCACTGACCTCTTACATACTTTTACATGGACAGGACAACACATACCACTGTCTTCGAGGTACCGGTTTCGAGGTACTGATCTCTTATATACACTTTTCCATAGCCAGGACAGCACACACCACAAACTTCGATGTACGGACTATAAGACACTCATCTCTTATATACACTTTCCCATAGACAGGACAGCACACACCACAAACTTCGATGTACGGACTATAAGACACTCATCTCTTATATACACTTTCCCATAGACAGGACAGCACACACCACAAACTTCGATGTACGGACTGTAAGACACTGATCTCATATACACTTTCCCATAGACAGGACAGCACACACCACAAACTTCGATGTACGGACTGTGAGACACTGATCTCTTATATACACTTTCCCATAGACAGGACAGCACACACCACAAACTTCGATGTACGGACTGTGAGACACTGATCTCTTATATACACTTTGCCATAGCCAGGACAGCACACACCACAAACTTCGATGTACGGACTGTGAGGCACTGATCTCTTATATACACTTTCCCATAGGCAGGACAGCATACACCACAAACTTCGATGTACGAACTATGAAACACTGATCTCTTATATTCACTTTCCCATAGCCAGGACAGCACACACCACAAACTTCGATGTACGGACTATGAGACACTGATCTCTTATATACACTTTCCCATAGACAGGACAGCACACACAACAAACTTCGACGTACGGACTATGAGACACTGATCTCTTATATACACTTTCCCATAGGCAGGAACAAGCACACAACCACAAACTTCGACGTACGGGACTATGAGACACTGATCTCTTATATACACTTTCCCATAGACAGGACAGCACACACCACAAACTTCGATGTACGGACTATGAGACACTGATATCTTATATACTCTTTCCCATAGACAGGACAGCACGAACCACGACCTTCGATATGGGACTCGTTTGAACGGTAAAACAAAACTCTGTTGAGTCCACCGAGAGTGATCGAGCCGAGGACCCACTGTACCTGAGGCTTATTATTAAACTAGTGATGACGTTAGACAGGTCAAACTTGCACTGCCTCATTAATGTGCATATTAAAGTCAATTCTAATTTCTAATTTCCTTTGCATGGGGCGTCCGCAACAAATGTGTTCCAGACTGGAAAAGGCTAAGTTGGCACAGTGTAGCTATGGCAAGGCTGTATGCTGGGACGGCGAACGTAACTGAACATCGGTTCGAGGGTGGGGCGACTCACTGATTGAGATTTTCTAAAACTAATGTTGCAAAATGCCGATATTAATATGCAAATCTAGCATATACTTTAATTGAGGAATATTTGATAAGTAATAAATAAATAATAAATAAATAAATATCAGATCTAAATCCACCATCCCCCCACCCCCCAACCCCCGACCCTTCCCTCTCCTGCGGACGCCCATGTTCGCTTGTGGATACTAGATCCACCAATAATCACTAAAAACTGATCCAGTTTCTTTACCTCTGAGGTGAACAAGTCAGTCATTTTGGTCCGAAGAGAGAAGAAACCTGCTATCGCCACACCGGATACCTCTCAGGGCCTTTTTTTGCGGGGGTGGGTGAATGAGTTGGTGGGGTGGGGGTGGTACACGTGTTGCGCCGTTAATGGGGGAAACCACACATAACCATACTAGGTCACGGATGGCCTTTTTTAAAACAAAATCAATATACGTAATAATAATGCACACTGCTCGTCACACCACCCCCACCTCCAACCGCACATCTATGACTGGTCTTTGAAGGCATATTGTCACAGACCACTGACCTATTCAATGGTCTAACAAAGTATTACCAGAACAAAAATAATTTGATTTGTCCCTAAATGTACTTTATTCAACCATTTTCATAACCACCATACTCCATTTATTAATGATATTTTGTAAAAATAATTGAATTATGGCAATGGTCCATAATTCAAAAACTAATATTGCCAAGAGGTCATAGAAAATAGAGAAAAAAATGGTAGACTAGATATAGCAATGACAGAGTAATTAAACACAATATACAATAAGTGAAGCAATGGTAGACTTAAAAACGAAAAGTTTTGCAGAGCTCGTAAATTTTACTACCACAATGGTGGACTGCAAACTTGAGGACGATGATCTGCCCATGCGCGGATATGGATATACATCCAGCAAGAGAAGACAATTTGCACCCGCCTGCTACCGATTTGATCGGGCTGCTGGTGCTCCCTTGCACCTGCCAGTACAGGCGGCCCCTCCTCTCCCCTCCCCACACCTTTCCTGTCATGGACAGGCGTGCGCTACAACAGCTTGTTCTGAATATGCACGTAAAACCCTATGACATGACATGACATGACAATTCTGCAGTGGAGGAGATAACTCAGGTTGTATAGCAATGCCGTAGCCAGCATGAGGCAGACGAGGTGCTTGCCTCGTCTGCAATTTCCCCAGATTTATTTTATTTTTCTCATGACAGTGATATTTATTTTACAGGTCTGGGTTTGCATCGGAGTTTTTCCTCTCTGACTACGCACCAGTATAGCATTGTTGTTGTGCTAGTACTAATAATGCAAATTAGAAACAAATTTTCGAAGTTGCACGTACAAAGATTGAGACGTATAGGGATCCCATTTTTTGTAGGGCTTGCGCAGGCTGGTGTTTGCCCGAATTAAACGAAAATTCACGAATCTGGATTGTGTAATTGATTCATTTTGCATTACTGCCAAACACTAATATAGGGTTGCAAACGAACCACTACACATTTTAACATGGATTACAACTAATTTGCTAGAAGTACATTGTAAAAAAA
>NC_054709.1:30614352-30656852 GCF_016097555.1 Gigantopelta aegis | reverse complement strand
TAATCGTAATCGATTACAATCGATAACATATTTTCATGTAATCGTAATCGTAGTCGATTACTCTGTTTGAGAATACCATTTAATCGTAATCGTAATCGATTACATTGCTAATGTAATCGTAATTCATTATTACTTCCGTGATTACTACACTAGGATTAAAGTTTCAAACTGTATGAACTTGCACTTGTTTTGATGATTATATATTAATCATTATTATAGCATCCTTCAATATACATGTATCTTTAAAGTAATAAAGTTATTACCTACTAGCAATGTAAACGAAGTATGTAAGTTAGGAAAATATTTATACAAAATAATAAGAAGACGTGAATCTATGGTTACTTAGTTTTAAATAGAGTTCTGTACACAAATTTTCATATTCTCCTCAACTGTTTTATACCAACACCTTCCATTATGTCTGTACATGGTTATATTATGTACCATATGTTATGTACACCTGGTAAGCTATAAAACTTCAAAGGAAATGTAGAAGGAAATGAATAAGTAAATTGAATACAACGTACATAAGCTTATGAAAACATGCCTATTAACCACAACTCTTTGATATGCTTGGTAACAACTCAAGTAACAGTGCTAGTAGTTGGGTGCAGCACAGAGCAATCAGTGTAGACAATAGAGCTGACTCCCCATTGTTTTCTATTATAATAGTAGAACTATAATTTGACTTGGAAACATTGGAGCTCTCCATGATTAAATATATTTTCATTTCGGGCTAATGTTGTATTTTAAACCATTATTATAAGTAAATATGTGTTAAAACGTATCTATGTGTTCATATATAATGTGTTTGGTGTTTGCTATGTTTTTTTATTCAAACAAAACAAGGACCAAACTAATATCGAAAGAAACTAGGAGTCAGTTACACATTGCCTAATATAATGTTGTGACTTTTTTTCCTTTGACGTTTTTCCTGTGTGTGTGGGTTTTTATGGCTTTTTACCTGTCAAGTGAATAGTTAATTTACAAGCTGACTGAAATAATTGATTCTCCAGAAGTCACGTGGCAAGAAAGTGCTGGAGCAAAATATTTTCTGAACCGGTAAAACACTAAAAAAAATCTTTTACTCTTTCTTTTTTAATTTGTGGGTTATATTACTTTATATCAATGGTGACCTAAAATTGTAACGATTGTAGTGATGCTTTGGGGGGAGGGGTTATATATGTTAAATAACTTATTGCCGTGTGTGGATTTGGCTGCCCAGTCAAGCTTACAGACAAGAGATTAAGGTTGTGCGCTGTTCGTCTGCAGTCATTAAGCAAAGAGTCTGACAGGGTACAACCGATCGCATTCAGCTCTTTTGATGTATTGTCAAATTTTCATAGTTGACAACTCGGACCTTTATTAACTGTAAACTATATGTCTTGTTTTATGCCACACTGAACTAGAGCAGTTCGGTGATTAAAGGGGTATGCTTTGGTTTCTTTTAGCAGCTTGGGGATTAACACACATGTAATTACGTTTTGTCATTAAATATAATACTATGTTTTAAATATTCATGTAATAAGTAAAGTTTGTTTTGTTTAACGACACTACTATAGTACATTGATTAATTAATTATGGACTATTGGATATCAAACATTTGGTAATGTTGACACATAGTCATCATGTTTTCCATTAGCAGCAGGATATTACATACCACGGCCTTTGATATACCAGTCATGGTGTACTGGTTGTAAGAGAAAAACTATAAGCTGAACTAGTTCACCGAGGGGTTTTGAAAATGCAATTACATGTTTTAAATATAATAACATGTTAAATATTTACAATTATTTTGCTTTTTGCCTTTGCAGAGAAATCATGATTTTTGATATGATGTAATAAATAATCTACAATTATCCATTATTTGTTCTTAATTAGTGAAATCAAGTGAACAATTTCATGTTGGTAACATCACCTCAAAAATAGTTCATATTTGTGAAAATGTAATCATGATTGTAATCATGGTTACTGGACAGTGTAATTGCAATCATAATCGTAATCGTAATCGTAATCATGACATTCTTAAGTAATAGTAATCGTAATTGATCACTTTTGTCATGTAATCGCCCCATGTCTGGAACAGACACACACACACACACACACACACACACACACACACACACACACACACACACACACACAGACACACACACACAGACACACACAAACACAAACACACAAACACAAACACACAAACACAAACACAAACACAAACACACACACACACACACACACACAAACACACACACACAAACACAAACACACACACAAACACAAACAAACAAACAAACAAAAACACACACACACAAACACACACACACACACACAGACACACAAACACAAACGCACACGCACGCACACAAACACACACACACACACACAAACACAATCACACACACACAAACACACACACAAACACACACACACACACAAACACACATCCACACAAACACCAACCCACACACAAACAAACACACACACACACAAACACACACACACACTCAAACACAAACACACACAAACACACAAACACACACCCATACACACACACAAACACACACACACAAACAAACACACAAACACAAACACTCAAACACAAACACACACACACACACACAAACACACACACACACAAACACACACACACACACAAACAAACACACACACACACACAAACAAACACACACACACTGAGTGTTTATCAGTGTGTGTGTTTGTGTGTGTATGTGTGTGTGTGTTTGTGTGTGTGTGTGTGTGTGTGTGTGTGTGTGTGTGTGTGTGTGTTACGGTCTGTGAGAGATTATAACTGGGTGTGTGTTTAAACCGGTGTGTGAGTGTATATCACTGTGAGTACGACTGTGTGTGTATCACTGTGTGTGTCACTGTGTGTCACTGTGTGTATGTGTGTGTGTGTGTGTGTGTGTTTATCACTGTGTGTCTCACTGTGTGTGAGTGTTTATCACTGTGTATCACTGTGTGTGGGTATTTATCACTGTGTATCACTGAGTGTGAGTGTTTATCACTGTGTATCACTGTGTGAGAGTCTTTATCACTGTGTGTGTCATTGTGTGTGAGTGTTTATCACTGTGTGTGTGTGTGTCAATGTGCGTGAGTGTTTATCACTGTGTATCACTGTGTGTGAGTGTTTATCACTGTGTATCACTGTGTGAGAGTGTTTATCACTGTGTGTGTCACTGTGTGTGAGTGTTTATCACTGTGTATCATTGTGTGTGAGTGTTTACACTGTGTGTGTGTCACTGTGCGTGAGTATGTATCACTGTGTGTGAGTGTTCATCACTGTGTGTGTGTCACTGTGTGTGTGTTTATCACTGTGTGTGAGTGTTTATCACCGTGTCACTGTATGTTTATCACTGTGTGTGAGTGTTTATCACCGTGTTACTGTATGTTTATCACTGTGTGTGAGTGTTTATCACTGTGTGTGTCACTGTGTGTGAATGTTTATCACTGTGTATCACTGTGTGAGAGTGTTTATCACTGTTTGTGAGTGTTTATCACTGTGTATCACTGTGTGTGTCACTGTGTGTGAGTGTTTATCACTGTGTATCACTGTGTGTGAGTGGTTTTCAGTGTGTATCACTGTGTGTGTGTGTGTGTGTGTGGGAGTGTGTGTGTGTTTACCACTGTATATATCACTGTGTGTGTGGGGTTTTTTTTTTTTTTTATCACTGCTTGTATGTCACTGAGTGTGAATATTTATCACTATGTATGAGTGTTTATCACTGTGTATCACTGTGTATGCATGTGTTTCACTGTTTGTTTTAATCACTGTGTGACTGTGTTTGTTTACCACTGTGTGTGTGTTTACCACTGTGTGTGTTTACCACTGTGTGTGTGTTTACCACTGTGTGAGTGTTTACCACTGTGTGTGTGTTTACCACTGTGTGTGTGTCACTGAGTATGAGTATTTATCACTGTGTCACTGTATGTTTATCACTGTGTGTGAGTGTTTATCACCGTGTCACTGTATGTTTATCACTGTGTGTGAGTGTTTATCACTGTGTGTGTCACAGTGTGTGAGTGTTTATCACAGTGTATCACTGTGTGAGAGTGTTTATCACTGTGTGTGTTACTGTGTGAGAGTGTTTATCACCGTGTGTCTCAATGTGTGTGAGTGTTTATCACTGTGTATCACTGCGTGTGAGTGTTTATCACTGTGTATCACTGAGTGTGAGTCTTTATCACTGTGTATCACTGTGTGAGAGCGTTTATTACTGTGTGTGTCACTGTGTGTGAGTGTTTATCACTGTGTGTGTGTGTCAATCTGTGTGAGTGTTTATCACTGTGTGTCACTGTGTGTGAGTGTTTATCACTGTGTATCACTGTGTGAGACTGTTTATCACTATGTGTGTCACTGTGTGTGAGTGTTTATCACTGTGTGTGAGTATTTATCACTGTGTGTGAGTGTTTATCACTGTGGGTGTGTCACTGTGTGAGTGTTTACCACTGTGTGTGTGTGTTTACCACTGTGTGTGTGTCACTGAGTATGAGTGTTTATCACCGTGTCACTGTATGTTTATCACTGTGTGTGAGTGTTTATCACCGTGTCACTGTATGTTTATCACTGTGTGTGAGTGTTTATCGCTGTGTGTGTCACAGTGTGTGAGTGTTTATCACTGAGCATCACTGTGTGAGAGTGTTTATCACTGTGTGTGTTACTGTGTGAGAGTGTTTATCACTGTGTGTCTCACTGTGTGTGAGTGTTTATCACTGTGTATCACTGCGTGTGAGTGTTTATCACTGTGTATCACTGAGTGTGAGTGCTTATCACTGTGTATCACTGTGTGAGAGCGTTTATTACTGTGTGTGTCACTGTGTGTGAGTGTTTATCCCTGTGTGTGTGTCAATCTGTGTGAGTGTTTATCACTGTGTGTCACTGTGTGTGAGTGTTTATCACTGTATCACTGTGTGAGAGTGTTTATCACTGTGTGTGTCACTGTGTGTGAGTGTTTATCACTGTGTATCACTGTGTGTGAGTATTTATCACTGTGTGTGAGTTTTTATCACTGTGTGTGTGTCACTGTGTGTGCGTTTATCACTGTGTGTGAGTGTTTATCACCGTGTCACTGTATGTTTATCACTGTGTGTGAATGTTTATCACCGTGTCACTGTATTTTTATCACTGTGTGTGAGTGTTTATCACTGTGTGTGTCACTGTGTGTGAGTGTTTATCACTGTGTATCACTGTGTGTGAGTGTTTATCGCTGTGTGTGAATGTTTATCACTGTGTATCACTGTGTTTGTGTTTATCACTGTGTGTGTCACTGTGTGTGAGTGTTTATCACTGTGTATCACTGTGTGTCAGTGTTTTTCAGTGTGTTTCACTGTGTGTGTGTGTGTGTGTGTGTGTGTGTGTGTGTGTTTATCACTGTGTATATCACTGTGTGTGTGTGTGTGTTTTTTTTTATCACTGCGTGTATGTCACTGAGTGTGAATATTTATCACTATGTGTGAGTGTTTATCACTGTGTGTGCATGTGTTTCACTGTTTGTTTTAATCACTGTGTGACTGTGTTTGTTTGCCACTGTGTGTGTGTTTACCACTGTGTCTGTTTACCACTGTGTGTGTGTGTTTACCACTGTGTGAGTGTTTACCACTGTGTGTGTGTGTGTTTACTACTGTGTCACTATGTTTGAGTGGTTATCACAGTATGTCACTGTGTGTAAGTGTTTATCACTGTGTGTGTGTGTGTTTATCATTGTGTGTGTCACTTTGTGTGAGTGGTTATCATTGTGTATGAGTGTGTATCATTGTGTATGTCACTGTGTGTGTGTGTGTGTTTTTGTCACTGTGCATGTCACTGTGTGTGAGTGGGTATCATTATGTGAGAGTGTTTATCATTGTGTATGTCACTGTGTGTGAGTGGTTATCACTGTGTATGTCACTGTATTAGAGTGTTTATCACTGTGTATAAGTGTTTATCATTGTGTGTGTCACTGTGTATGGGTGTTTGTCACTCTGTGTGTCACTGTGTATGAGTGTGTATCACTCTGTGTGTCACTGTGTGTGAAGCTTAAAAAAAAACACAGAAAATTATTTGTCGTATCTTTCTTTCTGGGGTTGTTTTTTGTTTTTGTTTTTGGGGTGTGTTTTTTTAATTGCTTGTTTGTTTCGGGTTTTTTAAGTATTATTGTATTCTATCTAGTAGTACATAATATAGCAAAATACAGCTGCATTCTACTATTATGTCATTTTTTCGGAATTAATCATATATGTATGTATATATGTGCATTAAAACCTCTAAACTAATTATATATTTTTATGTCCTTCAACAACATTCTGATTTTAGAGAGGAAAAAATAATGTGTTGAAAAATTGTTTGGATAAAAACAGTTGAAATAATTTTGTTTAACAAAAATGGTCAATATATAAATACATACATACATACAAAAAATAAATAATAATAATAATAATAAATAATAATAAAACAATAACTATAGTAATAATAATAACAGTGATAATAATTATAATAATGTCATTATATTACTTTCACTTCTAATTGCAGCATTAATAATGCTAATTAGATCACCTAAATATGTTAGCTAGACTGTTGACATTCACTAGGATTTCTGAGCACCCAAAATCCGACACTTTATCCGGGACCCTTCACCCATCCACTCCACCTTCAATCCAAATGACATGTGTCTCTCGGTATAACTATTATACTATTAAACAAAGCTGAGGGTGATAATAGTTGAGAGTTTTACTGGTAAAAGCGAATGTGAACTTAATGCATACTACGTTCAACACCAGCTGGTCAACTTACGTTGTGTCAAGGTCGTCACTTGATCTATGGTGTCCTCCAGTGCCACATCACTAGGGAAATGTTTGGCCCACAAGCTTTCCAGTTGTGTCTGGTCTGGGAGTTGGATGGTACGATTGCAGAGAGGATATTTGGAGGTGTTGCTACGACTGATACTCGCAGAAATGTAGTCCTGCAAATGCTGTAAGCAATATGTATATCCACTGACCAGGACCCTGGGGTCATAATACACATCCATATAAAGAGGACAGGATACCCCGTCGTTCCTAATCATGGATGTTTGTTCATCATCTGCAAATCCTATTCCCATGTCTGAGAAAAGAAGAGAAACTGATAATAATAATAATAATAATAATAATAATAATAATAATTATTATTATATTATTATTATTTTTTTTTTTATTATTATTATTTTAATATTCTACACCCCCAGAAAATAGGAACCCACACCCCTTTTGTCTACCGGAGCAGACCCTGAGAAAAGCATCCATCTGTTTAAGACCCAACAGGTTGGTTAAATCGCAGGTTTGTTCAACAAATATCACTGAGAAAAACGTTCTATCTCTTTTTATCTGCCAACAAAAGGTGATTATGGACACTACAGTGGTAGAATAAAGCCATGACAAAATATAAAAAAATTACAAAAACACAAGCTAAATCATTGTTTATTTACTTCTTGTAATGTATTTGTGACGGAACATGCTCTTAAATTTGTTTTCGCTGTGGCGATATTAATTCTTTTAGAGGGCCGTGTGCAGTTCCAATATGCACTTAAGCCAAGTTGGGCACCTTGTTACGTAATACCTCTGCGCGACGGTGGTCGTGTTGTTTTCAATACACACCCAGACCAGATGCGGAGGCCATGTGGCCAGTAGTTTTACGACTGTGATTTTAGTGACTAGGCGACAGTGAGTCTGGCCATCTAAGAGAAAATTCCCGTCTTGGTCGCTGTGGAAATATCACTTGTAGGTATTCGGTGCTGCGATGTACCCCCAGGCGATATTCGGTTTTGTAATAAATAGCTAGGATTTAGATTTATCGGGGAGAAACATATTGCAAGGCTTCCAGGGAACGCGTCCGTTTGGACTTGGTAAATATTATTTCTGCTCTGTTGTATAACCTTGATGTGATTGATGTGACTTTAAATATTTTAATACTGTATTATACCAATATTGTTTAGACGGTGTTGCCGGTAATCTGATGCAGGAAACTGTAGGCTCACTGTTCTAATATATATAAAGCTTAACCAGTCATCCTAGAGGACCTAGGTAAACTGTAGGTTATTGTCTTTATTGTGATAGGTACCAGTATTAATTCTATATTACAAGGTTACTGAATGAGTAGTTAAGGGTTAATTAAAAATTAACCAGTTAGGTATAGAGTTGTAATTCCTTTATTAATTAAGTTCCCCTGGAAGCGTTTCTCAATTATCACACGTGTGTGTGTTGTATCACGGTGAAGTGATTAGAATATTGTGTAAACTAGACACCTAGACATTAAGTAATTAAGTGATCAGTTCTGGGTTGTTATTATTTGTTGTTGTTAATTAACTACTGCGGCAGTACATTTGTCAGCGTAGTATTAATACAGATTCCAAAGTGTATTGTGTTTTTGTTGTGTTTTCTAGTGAACTAAACGTGCTATAATAACACATATTTATATAAGATCGTATCTCTGATATACCTAGAACCGAGCCACGCGGGTATTGGACTGCCCGATACAGAGAGATCTAATAGATATACAGTTAGGAGAGATATTTGGATAATCGTGTTTTATTCAGTTACGGGTATTATAGGATCCCCGTGACAGGAGTGAAAATTGGGGCACTCGTCCCGGATCTCAAACGGGACATGCATATTTAAAAAGTATTGTTTGTAAATGGGGGCTTTATAAATTATTTTACTGAAGAAGTTAGACGTGAGGAAGGAAATGGGTTTAACATGTCGGAGGATTATAGATCAGTGCCTGTATTTGACGACCAGGAGGCAGATATGTTCTTCCAACTTTTTGAATGGGCCGCTAAGCAGCTAAATTGGCCGCAGTCTAAGTTGACATTGTTAGCCATGTCTAAGTTTAAGGGGAAGGCTAGTGTAGCTTATAATTCAATGAGTGATGAGCGAGTAGGTCAGTACGACCTAGTTAAGGCTGCAGTGTTGAGGGCTTATGAATTACGACCTGAGGATTATCGTTTATGGTATAGCGAGTTGAGGAAAATGCAGGGTCAGTCTTATAGTGAGTTTGTGGCTAAGAAGGCAGGGATGTTTGATAAATGGGTGGTGTCTCATCAGGTAGAGTCATATACCGAGTTACGGGAGTTGTTGATCTTACAGGACATTAAAAATGGATTACCAGTTAGCTTATGTATTCATTTAGAGGATCGTGATGTCAAAAAGATAGAGGAGGCAGGCATAGTGGCAGATGATTACGTGTTAATACACAAAGCTCAGGCAGTACAGGGTAGCTCTTTACAACAGGGTGATAAGAAGAAATTTCAGCCAGGTTTTTCCCGGGAAAGTAACTATCGGGGAGAGTCATCTAGTTGGTCAGTTAGTCAGGCAAGGAATGCACCTGGTGGGCAAAGTAAGGATAAGCCTGCATTATCAGCCAATGCACGAACTTTTCGTCCACATTGCAGTTACTGTAAAAAGGATAACCATCTTGTCGGGGACTGTTTTAAAAGGAAACGCGATAATGCGCAAGTGGTCGGTTTAGTGAGGTCAGCTCCGTTAGCGAGAGAGTTAATGGTTAGTCCCATGGCAGAGAAAGTAAACCCGTATGTGTCCACTGGTATGGTTTGTGATGTGAAACAAGAATTGAGTCCTAAGGCAATATCAGTCTATCGAGATACTGGGTGTAGTCAGTCACTTATCACGTCGGAGTGTTTAGCTGGTATAGAGAATTCAGATACAGGACGTAGTTTGGCTTTAACCTCAGTTACTGGAGAAAAAATGGTTGTCCGGTTACATAACGTTTTCTTATGTTCGACGTTTGTGACGGGACCAGTCATTATGGGTGTTCTAAAGGACTTGCCTTTGGAAAACATAGGAGTTTTGTTGGGTAATGATTTGACTAGTCAGTGTTGTCAGCCGAAATGTGACCAATTGTTAATTAAAGACAGCTCTTTACCAATAGAAGAGAGTGAGGTTGATGAGATTAGATATCCTGCGTGTGTAAAGACTAGGGCTATGGCCAGAAGGGTAACACGAGACCCAGAGGATATTTGTGATTTGTCTGATACGTGTGTGAGCCATGAAATTGGAGTGGATGAGGTTATCAGTAAAATGGTAGATAAGTCAACTGAGGAACTAAATGTGGTGGAACCTGTTGACCTTCCACAGAGGGGAAATGAACCAGTGGTGGTTGATAGAGGGGACTTACCTTGTAATAGACAAGAGTTAGTTCTAGAGCAGGGGGCTGATCCAAAATTGTTGGCAGCTCGCACTACATTGTTAACAGAGGGTGAGATGGAGGATCAGATGTCAGGTTATGATATGGACAAGGGAGTATTAATGAATAAGAGAGTTAGAGATAGGAAGGCTAGGAAGCAACTGAGCCATGCTCAGAGCAAAATAAAATCAGTGTTTGATAGGAAGGCTAGGAGTCGGGAAATTAAACCAGGGGATAAGGTGCTGCTGTACCTTCCCAATAAACGGGGTTCTGTGCAGAACAGGTATTTCGGGCCCATTGTTATGCACAAACGGGTTAATGAGACAGGGTATGTGATAAACACTCCTGATAGGGTTAGGAAAAGTAGGTATTGTCACATCAATTTGCTAAAGGTTATTTTGACAGACTGCCGATAGTTCCAGTATTACCTGTCCAAATTGAGAGTCACTCAATTTCCTGTGATGACGTCAAGACTGCAGAGATCAAATTAACCAACAGCCAGATTCTAGCAGACTTGGGCCCCCAGCGAGCAAAGTGGACTACGTTGATACAAGACAATGTTTCCATTTGTCAGGACCTTCCAACGGTTACCAATACCTTAAGCCAGGATGTGCGCTTGGAACCCAACGCTACACTGATTCGACAGCATGCCTATCGGAGAAAACCTGGAAAACGTGCGCCACTGCAAAAGAAAGAAACGAAGTTCCAGTGGTCAGATGAATGCGAGAAGTCATTCAACCGTCCTAAGCAGATGCTCTCCTCGTCTCCCGTGATGGCAGCACCAGACTACCGAATGCTTTTCAAGCTAGCTGTGGATGCCAGTGACGTGGGAGCTGGAGCTGTGCTGTTCCAAGAAGACGAAAATGGACTGGACCATCCTGTAAGTTTCTTCTCCAAAACGTTTGACAAACACCAGGTGAACTATTCCACTATAGAGAAGGAAGCTTTGGCCATGGTACAAGCTCTGAAGCATTTTCAGATCTACGTGAAATCGGCAGTGCATCAAGTGGTGGTCTTTACTGATCATAATCCGCTTACTTTCATTCACAGAATGAAAGCCACCAACCAGAGAGTTTTGAGATGGAGTCTTCTTCTGCAGGAATTGCCAATTACCATGAACATATCAAGGGCACTTCTAATGTAATCGCTGATGCCCTGTCCCAAAGTTGAACGTTATGATAATGTGTTGACATTCTTGATTTCTGTTTTGTTTTTATATATTTTATAGTATACCAGGGACTCAGAGACTCAGTGTGATTACTGGTAGTCACCTTATTACTATGTGTTATAAATGCCCGGATGCGTCGGTTAAGGCACCTTTTGTTTTAATGTAGTATATTTCCCTATTCCTAGAGTAGAGCAAATATCCTTTTTGAGGTGGGTGTGTGTGACGGAACATGCTCTTAAATTTGTTTTCGCCTGTGGCGATATTAATTGTTTTAGAGGGCCGTGTGCAGTTCCAATATGCACTTAAGCCCAGGTGGGCACCTTGTTACGTAATACCTCTGTGCGACGGTGGTCGTGCTGTTTTCAATACACACCCAGACGATGGGCGGAGGCCATGTGGCCAGTAGTTACGTAATACCTCTGCGAGTGCGGTTTTTATGACCATGATTTTGGCGACTAGGCGACAGTGAGTCTGGCCATCTAAGACAAAATTCCCGTCTTGGTCGCTGTGGAAATATCACTTGTAGGTATTCGGTGCCGCGATGTACCCCCAGGCGATATTCGGTTTTGTAATAAATAGCTAGGATTTAGATTTATCGGGGAGAAACATATTGGAAGGCTTCCAGGGAACGCGTCCGTTTGGAAATATTATTTCTGCTCTGTTGTATAACCTTGATGTGATTGATGTGACTTTAAATATTTTAATACTGTATTATACCAATATTATTTAGACGGTGTTGCCAGTAATCTGACGCAGGAAACTGTAGGCTCACTGTTCTAATATATATAAAGCTTAACCAGTCATCCTAGAGGACCTAGGTAAACTGTAGGTTATTGTCTTTATTGTGATAGGTACCAGTATTAATTCTATATTACAAGGTTACTGAATGAGTAGTTAAGGGTTAATTAAAAATTAACCAGTTAGGTATAGAGTTGTAATTCCTTTATTAATTAAGTTCCCCTGGAAGCGTTTCTCAATTATCACACGTGTGTGTGTTGTATCACGGTGAAGTGATTAGAATATTGTGTAAACTAGACACCTAGACATTAAGTAATTAAGTGATCAGTTCTGGGTTGTTATTATTTGTTGTTGTTAATTAACTACTGCGGCAGTACATTTGTCAGCGTAGTATTAATACAGATTCCAAAGTGTATTGTGTTTTTGTTGTGTTTTCTAGTGAACTAAACGTGCTATAATAACACATATTTATATAAGATCGTATCTCTGATATACCTAGAACCGAGCCACGCGGGTATTGGACTGCCAGTTACAGAGAGATCTAATAGATATACAGTTAGGAGAGATATTTCGATAATCGTGTTTTATTCAATTACGGGTATTATAGGATCCCCGTGACAGTATTCCAACAAATTAATGGTCTTATATAAACTATACACTGTATTGTAAGACTGACATATTTGATCTTTGCCATTCATTTATTATTTTGGTATGTCGTATCCATGAAAAAAAATGTTTCACATTTCATTTCTGTTTGTATTAACATTTCATGGTAGATCAACTAAATTTGATTTTAATACTATTGGAAAATGTATGAATGGGCATTATAATTCAAAGTGTATGCTTATAACAATAGCTTGCTTCTTTTTCACCTTAATGTTACAGACACTACAATCTGATATAACAAGACATAAATGCACTACATCCAGCTAATATTGTGTTATTTATTTGCCAGGATGTCCGATTCATGAACAGTTGTGAACATTATACATGTAGTTGGTATTTCATCTAAGATTTAATTGAATGTTAAAGAACCATTTATGCTTTTATGCATCCCTCGACTAATAAGTATGAATATAAAAAATAAAATAAAATTGTCAGGTGTACTGTGATCTTTTAAAATTATAACAAGTTCCAACTATTTGTAATAGTGTTATTTTAAAGGCACAGTATACTGATTTAAACTCAACTCAAGACGGGCAAAGAACATGAAATAGTAAGGTCAATAATATTTGGTTACCATAATACCAAACAAAACCTGAGTTTTAAATATATAATCATAATGTACGTATATACAGTCAGAAAAGTCATAATGTGCATTCTTTAACGTATAATGTTCATGAAACAGAAAATAAATGGTAACTGTTAACACCAAGTAAACAGTATCCTTGTTAACACCAAGTAAACAGTAACCTTGTTAACACCAAGTAAACAGTAATCTTGTTAACACCAAGTAAACAGTAACCGTGTTAACACCAAGTAAACAGTAACCTTGTTAAAGCCAAGTAAACACTAACCTTGTTAATACCAAGTAAACAGTAACCTTGTTAACACAAAGTAAACAGTAACCTTGTTAACACCAAGTGAACAGTAATCTTGTCAACACCAAGTAAACTGTAACCTTGTTAACACTAAGTAAACAGTAACCTTGTTAAAGCCAAGTAAACAGTAACCTTGTTAATTTGAACAAAATCATTCAACTTTGAATAACAATAAAAAGCCTTTAAAATATAATAAATAACATTTCCCATATTTGAAAAATACAGTTTTAAAATGTTTGAGATGATTATTAATGATTTCTATTTCATCAGCTGGAAATCTAACTGTTCATGTGCAGCTGTGACATCTGGTAGTGTCTGTAACCAATCAACTGAACATATTTATTTTCAAAATATATATATATTTGTTGGAAAAGTAAATTTTATGAAACATTTGAATTTTTTTTTTTCAAATTTCAGCGTAAACTTTAAAAATGCTTTTAATACAATGGTGATTTGCAAAAATGTGTCAAATTCATATGAAATCTATATCTTATTGGTATTACCGTTGACTTTCAATCTCTGCAAATTGCATTTTAACACAAACTTTTTATATTAATTGTTTGGATACGGACATTACAGAGAATCCTTACTGAATGTAAAGCATCCCAGGTAGTATGTTATTAGTAGGATTCTGTCTTCATTGTTATGTATCGATGTGAACTTAATTGTTTATGCAAGTTAAAAATTAACTAAACACTCAACACAATTCAGAAATATTTTCAGCATGGGGAATGTCCTGCTAGTCATAAATTTCTTCTGTTTAGGGGTGAATGGTAGATGAAAATAACAATTACAAATTCAGCTATGCTATTTATGTTTGTTCTTATTTTATATGCTGTAGCCTTACAAAATAAACTACAAGAAAATTTAAGTACACATTTTGGGGGGTATTTTTATAAAGTATAGTGTTTTCATTAGACATTTGGCAAAGCATTGTTGACTAAACACTTCTGAGACATTAAAGACTAAAAAATTATATAATAGGGATATTTTATTAATTAATAATACATTTGCGGAATGTTTTAGAAAGGGTCATTTTAGAATTAAACATTACTAGACTTCTTCTTTTCGTTCGCTTGTTGACTACACGTCGAGGCCAGTAGTTACTATGAACGATACGGTTCTCTGTAGATCACTTCTTGTGCCATACAGCTTCTTTTGGAGAGTTGTTGTAGTTGTCCAGGTAGTCTCCCTCAGCTGCTGATGGTTTATGCAGTCTTGGATGACATATTCGGTCGTCTGTTCTGCTTCTCCACAGGAGCACATGGAAGAAGGTACCAGCCGGAACCTCTTATGCATATGCTGGTTCAGCCTGTTGTGTCCAGTCCTTAGTCGAAAAATTATGACCTGTTCCTGACGGGATAACAGGTAATAATCATTTGTTTGTTTGGGAGGTCTATAGAGAGATTTAATACGGGATTTCATCTCTTCGTATGTCACCCAGTTATCTTCCTGTTCTTTAACTGCATCCAGTTTTGCCAGTCTGTCTGCATTTTGATGTCCTGGTATGCCACAGTGAGCAGGGATCCATTGTAACACGACTTGGTTGACACTGCTGATAGGATGTAGGGCTTCTGAAAGTCTGTCAACCTTGTTGTTTTCAAGAGCCTGGAGGGCAGAGAGAGCATCAGTCAGGAAGACGACGTGTGAGCAGTTCTCCTCTCTGGTGCTGATGATGTGGGCAGCATGAATGAGAGCCTCAACCTCTGCAGCATAGTTTGTGCAGTATTTCCTTGTAGGAAAATGTGCCTCCTCTCGGTAGCCACTAGAATCCATGATGTATATTCCAGCCCCTCCGTTTTCCACTGCATTTGTTGCAGATCCATCAGTATATACCTGTGTCCATGATGTCTCTGGGTACTGTTCATCTATCATGGCCAGTGTCAGGGCTCGTTTGTATGGTTCACTGTGTTCCTCTCCAGGGGTGAGATGTTGGACCACTGTGCAGATCTTTACATTGTCCAGTTGTGGTTCCCATGGCGAGATGCAACTGACAGTACTAACTTGATGGATTTTATCTGGGAGTTGTCCCTTATGTTGCCTCAGGCGTGATTTGCTCTGTTTATGAAAGCTATTTCTTTTGAGTCGGTTGCAGGGATAGTAATTCATTCTCTTGTTCATTGAGTGTTATGACATAGACTTGAATTTAGTGGCTTGTATCATGAGCTTTGAGTCCCGGCGTTTGCTGAGGGGTATGATGGCAGTGAGCTGTTCCATTTTCTCAATGGGGGTTGACCTCATTGCTCTTGTTATTATCCTGAGTGCTTGGTTTTGAACCCTGTCTAGTTTTTGTTGATGTGACTTTGCTGCTGTTGACCATGCACTGGATCCGTACTCAAGATGTGGTCTGATTGCCCCTTGGTAGACACCTTTCAGTATGTTATGATCAGCACCCCACTTGGTGCCAGCTAGTTTTCTTATTATGGCAAGTTTTCTTCGAGCTTTGGCCTCGGCTTTCTCCACTTGTGGTTTCCAGGTCTGTCGCTTGTCAAAAGTAACCCCCAGGTATGTCGGTTGGTCCTCATACTGGAGAGGTGTGTCATCAAGTTTGAGGTTGCCTGCTTCCTGTTTTGTGGAGAGTGAGAAAAGAGTGGCAGCTGACTTGTCTTTGTTGATTGTCATGCACCAGTCTCAAGTCCAAGATGTAACATTGCCAAGGCTGCGTGCGATATGTTGCTGTTGTTGCATACTCTTCCGAGCACCACACAACGAGGTCATCTGCATATAGTGCTGCATGTATCCCTTTGGGTAGTTGTGTGACCAGGTCATTGATGAAGATGATGAAGAGAGTAGGTGACAGTACTCCTCCCTGAGGTACTCCATGGCGTATGAATGCTTTCTTGCTGTGTTGGCCATCTACTGTTACTCTCGCCCTTCGGTTGTGAAGATAAGACTTGATCCACCTGTACATGTTGCCACATATACCGTTTGTTTGTTTTGTTTGGGTTTTTTGTAGCTTTGCTAGCAGGCCATCTTTCCAGACCTTGTCAAAGGCCTTTTGCAGATCAATGAAGGAGGCAAGAACAACCTGCTGTGCTTGGAAAGCATCTTCGATTACTTATTACTAGACTATTAAGGCATGGTGCTGCACCATTAAAGACAAATCAAGTTCACGGGAATTTCAATGATTTGTTTGGGGGGGGGGGGGGATGAAATAAAATGCAATCTACTCCGATTATATGTTGAAGTTGGTTCGCCTATCTCTGGGAGGCTGACATTACACCACAAGAAAAACTGAAAGTTAGGTCTCACTAAACAGATCACTTCTGGGTGAGAGTTGATTGATGACGTTCCACTATAGTTCCTAATTGTGACACAAGTTATGGTTCACATATTCACTTCTAGGAATTGGGGAAGAATTAAAACAATTTGTATATTTAATATTAAGCCTTCTGGCTGTATTTTGCCAATGTTATTTTGTAATATTGTGCATTGACCTTTTGGGACATGGATGTATAGCGCAAGAGGCAGCCGCGGTGAATCGGTTAATGAACTACCTGATCGGACCGGTACTACAGCCAGATGCGGTCATATAGCAAAAAACCAAGATGGAAATGTTCCCAATTTTGGAGTGAAAATGAATGCTTATGTAATGTATGTTCGCAGTGGTGTATGTTGTTAGTGTCAACGAGAACCCGTTCTATCGGCAATCTTCATTTGAAGTTGGTCAATTTAACATGGCTTTCAATGGCAGATGACATCTGTGTAGTGAGACCTTATCCTTCGATAATTTCAGAAAATGACGTCATTACGCCCGCTAGGACGTCAATACGTAAACCAGTCGAATGAAACAAGGTTAGAAGAAGCTGGTTTATGTGTATTTTAACTAAATATGGTGTGTTCAGGCGTTTGTGCATAAATTTTAGATGAGGGCTGGCGGCTAAATTGTGGCAAGCGAAGTTTATGAGGGGTTAAGACAATGGCATGCTTCCCTGGAATAAGTACTGAAAAAATGAGATAATTTGCATGATCACGGGGAGGGTTCGACACACGCTTCTTTCTCTTTCTTTTTTCAAATCAATATATTGATGTACAGCTGTCATAAACTGCATAAAATTCCACAGTGATTTAAAACAAATCCTCCAAAAACGACGTCATTACGTAAAACAGATCATGGGAAGAACGTTAGAAACTGATTTATGAATGATGTGTAGTTTTACCTATAGTCTCCGTCCCACAGGGAACACCTTTCTTCATACTAAGGAATTTACTACAAATTATTATTCTGAGCCGATTGCTTTGTAAATATTACATAAAATAGTTTGTTTTGTTGGGGTTTTTTGGTTCTTGTTGTTTTTTTTGTTTTTTTTGTTGTTGTTGTTGTTGGGGTTTTTGTTTGTTTGGTTGGGTTTTTTGGAGGGGTGGGTGGGTCAAAACACGCTTATTTTTTGTTTTACGTGAAACTAAACTGAAATTATTGACAAAAAAACATTTTTATAGAATGATGGGATGGGGACGGACTATCAATAAGTTTTGTTGTTTATAATCATAAGAATTGTTTGTTATTTTGTTGTGAATTTATCGATGTATAGGCCTAATAGTCAGATTTAGCATAAAATCGCTTCGCAACTCTACGCGATTTTATACAATTTGTGACTACAATGTATCTATATAAAAAATTGTTATAAAAAATAAATTAAATAACATATATATGATTTGTCACGAGTATTTTTTAATATGGGAAATATATCAACCGAGGCTACGTTAATCTGTATTTGTCGAGCCTTTATCATTTATCATATCACTGTCAATTTTGTTTATTTTTCACTCAAATAGGCCTAATTAATAAACAAAACCCCAACGCTCGGACATAACAATCTGTTATGACGTATGAATGCATGTACATGTCAATCATTTAACTAGGTTAAAAGCGGACACAAAGATTGTAGCTATTTAAACAATTTAATACTAATTTCACAGTTTCATACATAATGAAATTATAATAAAATAATTGACAATAGCCAAATTTTTCAAAATAACGTTTCTCGGCATTTTGCTGAGTACTACGTCATTGTCAGACATAGGCCTATCTACGTCACTGACCTATTTAAGGACGTTCAAGTTAAGTCTGAGTCAGAATCACTGTCAAAAATTATTCTTCGTCGTTTTATGGGGACAACAGGACTTTTAGGCTGAGCCACATTTATTACGATGTTGCCTCCAAACATGGAAATATTGATGATTTGTGATTGTTTTGAATTTAAGTGTTGTCGGATTTCCTTCAAAGACGAACACGGGGGAACCAAACTTAGCTCTGTGGAGTTGGTTACTTATTCCTTGTTCCTCGTTCCTTATTCAATATCGAATAAGTAACTGGAAATTCTGTTTCAAATTCGCTTTGCGCGTATTACATGTTTAAATTTATCGACTGGTAAGATCTGTCTGATACCTTGCAATATTGTCAAAAACAAGTGAAAATGCGGTATTATCGTAAATATCAGAAATATTTTACAAATAAATGTTGCAGCAGCAGCAACAACAACGACTGTTAGTACTACTACTACTACTGCTGCTGCTGCTGCTGCTGCTACTGCTACTGCTACTGCTACTGCTACTGCTACTACTACTGCTTCTGCTGCAGCTGCTGCTGCTACTGCTACTGCTACAGCTGCTACTGCTACTGCTACTGCTACTGCTACTGCTACTGCTACTGCTGCTGCTACTGCTACTACTACTACTACTACTATATACGTGTATGCATTTTCTGCCAATTTTCATTATGGCGACAGGCCATAGACGAACGACGTCGCGACGATGGGTTAGACGGCATGGACCACGACCTCGCTGCATTAGATATGTACTTAGAACGTGTGAACATTTTGACGCCTAGCCTTGCCCGGTCCATGGGGTATAAGTGCATGTAAATGCATTGCATATATACGAGTATGTGTTTTCTGCCAATTTTCATTATGGCGACAGGCCATAGACGAACGACGTCGCGAAGATGGGTTAGACGGAATGGATTACCACCCCGCTGCATTAGATGTGTACTTAGAAAGTGTGAACATTTTGACACCTAGCCTTGCCCGGTCCATGGGGTATAAATGACGACAGATTATAGACGAACGGCGTGTGGAATTTTGCCACCGTGGAAGAAAGAATGAATATATAACAGAAGATTAAAACAAAAACAAAAATTTAAAAAAACAAACAACAACGAACAACAACGAACCGCCAATTGTCGTCTTTCAATTGGCTTTCACATGCAACATTTGACTAAATCATATTTGGCCACCACTACCCTATTA
This sequence comes from Gigantopelta aegis, assembly GCF_016097555.1. Classification (NCBI taxonomy): domain Eukaryota; kingdom Metazoa; phylum Mollusca; class Gastropoda; order Neomphalida; family Peltospiridae; genus Gigantopelta; species Gigantopelta aegis. The sequence continues at coordinate 30,636,989 of NC_054709.1, read as the reverse complement.
TATGACGCATCCATGACATTAATATACCTACCGATATTATTTTATTCAAGTAAGTTAAATAATAACGCAAAATCTTTTTTTGTACAAGCTCCCCAAATAGTAATGTAAGCGTAATGCAAAACGGCAGCCAGTCTTAATATGGGTAGTAGACGTTTCGTCTCTGAACCAGTTCGTCACAAATCAGTTCGACCCCACTACATTCATGTGATGAAATAGTGCATATGCAGCAATGTACCTACATAAAAATAACATTGGTCCGAAGTTTGTTTGTCACTTTATTGCTAATCTGTAGGTGGGAGTCTTAAACTGTAATACAATATTTGCTGATAAAGTGGGTTTTTTTGTGTGATCTTGTTGATGATTTTTGGCTTGTGTGAAGGGGGGGGGGGGGGGGGGGGTCCTTTTATGAGGAAGTTCCAATTCACATATAAATAATGATATACTCATTTGTATTGTACGAAAGAGCATTAGGGCCAATCTGTACTAAAAAAAAAAGTAGTTTTATATCTCGAGATCTCGAGATAATAAGTCGAGATCTCGAGATAGTAAGTCGAGATCTCGAGATAATAAGTCGAGATCTCGAGATAGTCGAGGACTCGAGATAGTAAGTCGAGATCTCGAGATAGTAAGTCGAGATCTCGAGATAGTAAGTTGAGAACTCGAGATAGTAACTCGAGATCTCGAGATAGCAAGTCGAGATCTCGAGATAGTAAGTCGAGATCTCGAGATAGTAAGTCGAGAACTCGAGATAGTAACTCGAGATCTCGAGATAGTAAGTCGAGATCTCGAGATAATAAGTCGAGGACTCGAGATAGTAAGTCGAGAACTCGAGATAGTAACTCGAGATCTCGAGATAGCAAGTCGAGATCTCGAGATAGTAAGTCGAGATCTCGAGATAGTAAGTCGAGAACTCGAGATAGTAACTCGAGATCTCGAGATAGTAAGTCGAGATCTCGAGATAATAAGTCGAGGACTCGAGATAGTAAGTCGAGATCTCGAAATAATAAGTCGAGATCTCGAGATAATAAATGGAGATCTCGAAATAATAATTATTATCATAAAGACTTCATAGGTGTCTTGTACTGTGGCTGGGAAAGGACATCACATCAAATTATTTTTCTCGATCGATCCACTTACTATTTCGATTGATCGACTTACTACCTCGATCAATTGACTTACTATCTCGATCGATCGACTTACTATCTCGATCGATCGACTTTCGAAATCGAGGCTTTCCATCAAGATAGGCGAATGGAATAACGTCATAGGTTATACTATACCAAATCAAATCCTGTAGGAAACAACGTTAACGTTTGTGGTTAAAAACACTATATGCAATATATCAACCAAACTATGACATTCATCTAAGTAATCATCCAACACATAAATACAGGCCATTTTTCTTTTCTCAAATTGAAGAAGAACTAATCTCCATTCCCTTTAACCAACCAATTTGGTCGGGATGATGTGAGCAGGTATGTATACACTGTACTAAAAGCCATCCACTGTTCACAGCTATCAAGTACACCCACTGTTGCAATAGCTAAGGCAACTACATCTGTGTCTGTAGCAGATAAAATGATCCATCGGCAGCTTTGCTGATATGCATCGAATATGGAGGGGCATTTATGTATATATACTTTGTTACATTTGCTTAATTCATTCAAATTGTGTTTTTTTGTGGGGGTTTTTGCTTAACGACACCTTTAGAGCATATTAATGAATTAATAATCGGCTATTGGATGTCAAACAATTGGTAATTCTGACACATATTCTTGAGAGAAAATCTGTCACACTATTCCATAAGCAGCAAAGGGTCTTTTATATGAACTTTACCACAGAAAGGACGGCACATACAAAATATTTTGATATACCAGTCGTGGGGCTCTGGTTACACCATTTAAAGGCATGTGGACATTTTGAAACTGTGCCTGCTCAAACGAGTGGGATTTTCGCTCGGTTGTAATCCGTTCGTTTGAAATGTGTAAATATGTATATTCTTTGCATGTACATATATGTGTGTGCGTGTATCTAGTATTTACATATATATGTATGTATGCATGTGTTTATGGATGAATGGATGTAGGCAAACCCGCTACATTCTCTCCCCACTAGTAACAAGGGATAATTTGGATGCACCATCACATAAAGTGGATAGCACATACCACGGTATTTGATATATCATTCGTGACGCACTGGCTGCAACGATAAATAGTCCAATGGGTCCATCAACGGGAATCGATCCTAGACAGACCGCGAATCAGGCAAAGTATTTTCCACCGGGCTACATCCTGCCTCGAATGGATGGATGGATGGATGGATGGATGACTGTATGTTTGTGTGTTCATGCATGCCTGTATGTGTATCTGGTTATGTAAATGTGTTTGCGTGTGCATATTTAGCTATGTCCCAGTTATAGCAATACATTAATGTTGACTCTCTTTTAATATTAATAAGTCGTACTTCTCTCTCTCTCTCTCTCTCTCTCTCTCTCTCTCTCTCTCTCTCTCTCTCTCTCTCTCTCTCTCTCTCTCTCTCTCTCTCTCTCTCTCTCTCTCTCTCTCTCTCTCTCTCTCTCTCTCTCTCTCTCTCTTGCTCTCGCTCTCTAATATATAATATTGACGATACGGAAACATAGAAGTGTAATAATATCTTTATTATATAATCTGAAAGTTACCAGTCGGCCATTACTCGATATTCAAATGGCGTATTAATATTAGTGGTGCCTACGCCCTGACGCATCCTGACACGGCATCACCCCCCCCCCCCCCCCCACACACACACACACACACACCGCATGGTTCTTTGGAGTAAAAACAAAAATGTAATTGAATCTGATGGTATGAAATATTTACTGTTTCATTGAATCAATAATTTTTTACACTAAATTGCAGTTGTAATTGTTTTCGGGGGGGGGGGGGGGGGGGGGGGGGGGGGGGGGGGGGGGGTTGTTTTGTTTTGTTTTGTTTTGTTTTGTTTTTGTTTGTTTGTTTGTTTCTATTGTTCCTATATTTGTGACAAAAAAACCACCAACAAAACAAAAATAAAACGCCACAAACATTAAACACAGAGACAAAAATATTGTCTTATTATAAAAATGCAGGTCCAATTGGTAGTAATATGCGACACTGATTATTTGTACTATTATCTATTCCCACTAAGTTAATAATATATTTTTATGTAATATCAGGCACGGCGGAGCAGGAGGGAGGGAGCAGGGGGTCTACTCAATCACCCCTCCAATGTCTACATTTGATATACGGTGTACACTTGAGGTTGAAACCAGCACAGGGTAAAATATTTTTTTCTTAAATGGACTGCGATTTTCTGCTAAAATGAAGGTTACTAACCAAAATACTCTTCGTTTTCATAAATACTTTTTAAATCATAAATGCCATGTGACACCTTATTTTCTTGCAGGTAGATTGAAATTATTATGAGGTGACATACTTCTTTATGTCGGCGGGGCCATTCGGCTATTTCTTTCCTGCCAATGCTCCACAACTGGTGTGACAAAAGCAGTGGTATGTACTGTCCTATCTGTAGGATGTTGTTTGTATAGAAGATCCCTTGTTGCTAATCGAAAAGAGTAGCTCATTGCCTGATAGCTGCGAGTTTTCTCTTTCATCATTTGCAACCATATATAACCCCAATTAGAATGTGTTGCGTGCGTCTTTAAATACAACAGTTCTTGCTTCTTTCAGTTAGGTCTCGCTTGGTTTCCTTTGGACAGTGGAGTCACCAAACTTAGGCGAACAGGATATGAATACGAGTAAATTTATACCTAGCCTGTCGAACAACATCCTGGTTTACACAAAGTAGTTATATTAGGTTACCAGCACACCTGTGACTGAGACAGACACTTGAAAAGGGCTGTGTGAACGGTTATTGGGCTAAGCTTTAAATGTCAACAGTACATGACAAATACTCCAGGATGTATACCACTCTTGACTCTTCACATTTCTATAGAACAAGCATTAGAGAGTGGATCTCTTGAATTTCATAAACTTTCTATGTTTAGTTTCAGAATTGTGTGCCTGTAAACGAGTGTGGTGTAGTTATGAAACGAAACCCAGAGTTCACTTGAAATCATGTGACTCGGTGTTTACAAAAAGGATAAATTCCCACGCCAGGTCCGGCCACCCCTTTCGGTTGTGGACTTCCAAAAGGTTCTACAACTTAATACATTTTATAATAATGGTCTGTCCAGTAATCTAACGACCTGCCACAAGGTTAACCAAAACACAACAATTTTAAAACATTTATTCAACACAAAGACAAAGAGCTCTTAACAAAATAAAAAAATTAATTAAAAGAAAATACAAATAAACATATATATATTTTACTTCCTGTTAAATTACCGTAAAACCTTTAAATATTACCCTACTTAAAATTTTATCTTAATAACAATGAATTCCATGTTTTTATCCCAGCAGTATTATTCAGTTAGTAAACAGTGATTAGTATAGTTAATACAGAAGAAATAGAGAATATAACAAAATAAAATTACAACTAAAAAAAGAAACTAGGACAGAAAAGTTAAATGGATAAAAACATGGTTCATTACAGTTACACTGTGTACCATATAGTTTGACGGGGCGTTACTGTGAAAGTTACCCATGAGCCACTCTGTATTTGTTATATATCGGTGAAATGTGCACTAGTGAACACCTGCGTATATCATATCATAATTATTCTATATTTAGTTTCAGATATGTACGTATGTTGATTAGTTTGCTATATAATCATTTTGTTTTGTGGATTTCGGCGAGGCTTAGCTCTGTGATTTATTTCCGAGCCACATCATATACTATCTTACATCCCTAAGCCACCCCAGATTCACCATGTTATCATAGGACACACACTTAAATTTGTATCGTAGATTTTAAAGAATGTCGCATAATAAAAAAAACAATACTGAATTATATATTAACAAGCTTTTAACTTTTTAGACATAAAACTGGGTGGATGGGCGAACGGAGATCTCCCTGTCCCCTCCCCGTTCTTGCTACGCCTATGCTATGCACTGTAATTCGGGGGGGGGGGGGGGGGGGGATGTAGCCCAGTGGTAAGGTGTTCGCTTGATGCAAATTTAAGTGTGTGTCCTATGATAACATGAGGAATCTGGGGTGGCTTAGGGATATAAAATAAACATACTTAGTATATTATGTTATACATTGTATTACAAATTTATTCAGTTTCTATTACTCGTGTTTTATCAGACACTGAGCTCTCTCTCTCTCTCTCTCTCTCTCTCTCTCTCTCTCTCTCTCTCTCTCTCTCTCTCTCTCTCTCTCTCTCTCTCTTAAAAATAAACACACTTTTAATAGTATTTTAACAGTACTTTTACAGTTAAACAAACTAAACTTAAACATTAACATTAACTTAATAATCTTTCAGAGGAAGCTCGCTACATATTTTCACTAGGCCTACTAGCTAATAACATTAAGATGAAAACTAAAATAAGGTTAATGCTTAAGTAAATAAACACTAAATTCACAAATAATATTTACTTACTGAAATTAGCCGTTCACAACAAAATGTTCAATTGACGCAAAGAAATATAATACTGTTTTGAAATGAGCGAGTTGTTTTTAGACTGTTATCTTTGATAGTGACTCTGGGCGGTATATCGGGGTAACTTAAACACGCTATTCGTTTACAAGCTGTCTGTATGTACTATGTTATGAGTTCCCTGTAACACGTTTTTATGATACAAAGCTGAAAGCCTATCAGGGATGATGTATAGACACGTTGATTCTCGGGCTAGAACTCACCTGTATATTCCATGGAACACCACGACTCTACCTGTATGATACAGCAGTTTTTCAACTGGTTCTGCCTGACTGCATCGTATAGGGTGCGGTGTACCAACTCATGTATACAGTTTGCTGTATGAAGTATTAGAAAACACCTATAGGTAAATAATAAACACATTTCAATAATGTATTGTCTGTAGAACTTAACAAAACAAAACAAAGAAAAACACATTTAAATATATATATATATATATATATATATATATATATATATATATATATATATATATATATATATATATATATATATATATATATAAATTAAACAATATAAAATAGTGAAGAAATGTAAGACTAGATATAACAATGTTATAGTAATTAAACACAATATGCAAAAATGAAGAAATGGTAGACTAGATATAACAATGATATAGTAATTAAACACAAAATATAATAAGTGAAGAAATGGTAGACTAGATATAACAATATTATAGTAATTAAACACAATATACAATAAGTGAAGAAATGGTAGACTAGATATAACAATGTTATAGTAATTAAACATAATATACAATAAGTGAAGAAATGGTAGACTAGATATAACAATATTATAGTAATTAAGCACAATATACAAAAGTGAAGAAATGGTAGATTAGATATAAAAATGTTATAGTAATTAAACACAATATACAATAAGTGAAGAAATGGTAGACTAGATATAACAATATTATAGTAATTAAGCACAATATACAAAAGTGAAGAAATGGTAGATTAGATATAAAAATGTTATAGTAATTGAACACAATATACAATAAGTGAAGAAATGGTAGACTAGATATAGCAATGTTATAGTAATTGAACATAATATACAATAAGTGAAGAAATGGTAGACTAGATATAGCAATGTAATAGTAATTGAACATAATATACAATAAGTGAAGAAATGGTAGACTAGATATAGCAATGTAATAGTAATTGAACATAATATACAATAAGTGAAGAAATGGTAGACTAGATATAGCAATGTAATAGTAATTGAACACAATATACAATAAGTGAAGAAATGGTAGACTAGATATAGCAATGTTATAGTAATTGAACATAATATACAATAAGTGAAGAAATGGTAGACTAGATATAGCAATGTTATAGTAATTGAACACAATATACAATAAGTGAAGAAATGGTAGACTAGATATAGCAATGTAATAGTAATTGAACACAATATACAATAAGTGAAGAAATGGTAGACTAGATATAGCAATGTAATAGTAATTGAACACAATATACAATAAGTGAAGAAATGGTAGACTAGATATAGCAATGTTATAGTAATTGAACACAATATACAATAAGTGAAGAAATGGTAGACTAGATATAGCAATGTAATAGTAATTGAACACAATATACAATAAGTGAAGAAATGGTAGACTAGATATAGCAATGTTATAGTAATTAAACACAATATACAATAAGTGAAGAAATGGTAGACTAGATATAGCAATGTTATAGTAATTAAACATAATATACAATAAGTGAAGAAATGGTAGACTAGATATAGCAATGATAGAGTAATTAAACACAATATACAATAAGTGAAGAAATGTTAAACTAGATATAGCAATGTTATAGTAATTAAACAGAATATACAATAAGTGAAGAAATGGTAGACTAGATATAGCAATGATGGAATAATTAAACACAATATATAAAAAGTGAAGAAATGTTAGACTATATATAACAATGACAGAGTAATTAAACACAATATACAATAAGTGAAGAAATGGTAGACTATATATAACAATGATATAGTAATTAAACACAATATACAATAAGTGAAGAAATGGTAGACTAGATATAGCAATGTAATAGTAATTAAACACAAAATACAATAAGTGAAGAAATGGTAGACTAGATATAGCAATGTAATAGTAATTAAACACAATATACAATACGTGAAGAAATGGTAGACTAGATATAGCAATGTAACAGTAATTGAACACAATATACAATAAGTGAAGAAATGGTAGACTAGATATAGCAATGTTATAGTAATTAAACACAATATACAATAAGTGAAGAAATGGTAGACTAGATATAGCAATGTTATAGTAATTAAACACAATATACAATAAGTGAAGAAATGGTAGACTAGATATAGCAATGATAGAGTAATTAAACACAATATACAATAAGTGAAGAAATGTTAAACTAGATATAGCAATGTTATAGTAATTAAACAGAATATACAATAAGTGAAGAAATGGTAGACTAGATATAGCAATGATGGAATAATTAAACACAATATATAAAAAGTGAAGAAATGTTAGACTATATATAACAATGACAGAGTAATTAAACACAATATACAATAAGTGAAGAAATGGTAGACTATATATAACAATGATATAGAAATTAAACACAATATACAATAAGTGAAGAAATGGTAGACTAGATATAGCAATGTAATAGTAATTAAACACAATATACAATAAGTGAAGAAATGGTAGACTAGATATAGCAATGTTATAGTAATTAAACACAATATACAATAAAGGAAGAAATGGTAGAATAAAAACGAAAACGTTTGCAGAATTCGTAAATTTTGCTTCCGCAATGGAGGAGATGACTCAGATTGTATAGCATTGTTGGTGTGCTAGTACTAGGTAAGTATATTTAATAATGAAAATTAGAAATACATTTTCGAAGTTGCACGTACAAAGGCTGAGACGTATAGGCGTAGGGGATCCCATTTTGTGTAGGGGTTGGCTGGGCAGTTACGCAGACTGGGTTTTTCCCGAATTAAACGAAAATGCACGAATCTGGACAATGTACTTAATTCATATTAGCATTACTGCCAAACACCTATACAGGGTTGTAAACGAACCTATACACATTTTTACATGGATTACAACTAATTTGCGGGTAGAATGATAGAAGTTTGTTTTGTTTAGACCATTGCCATAATTCAATTATTTTTTACAAAATGTCATTAATAAATGGAGTATGGTGGTTATGAAGATGGTTGAATAAAGTACATTTAGGGACAAATCAAATTATTTTTGTTCAGGTAATACTTTGTTAGACAATTATATGGGTCAGTGGTCTGTGACAGTATGCCTTTAGGTGTCTGTTCAGCTACAAATGTTATCTATCGTCTATTATTAAGCCCGAGACACACATCAGATAGAGAATCAGACGAGATCGATCTGTTAATTCAAGATTGAAATCTCTCTGCGTGTGGGTAATTTATTGTATGCTTTCATCAGAGAACTGTTCAAGCGCGGCTGTCGTGGACACAAGCTAAACAGACCAAACCAACCCCCCCCCCCCCCCCCCCCCCCACCCCCCCCCCCCCCCCCCCAAACAAACAAAACGAACCGAAAACCCCCAGACCAAAACTCAAACAAACAAACAAAATAGACAAACAAACAAAAAAACCTACTAGAAAAAACAACGATTATTTCAACTGTGACTTCGTGGGCGTCGGAAGCGTTAAACAATTAATAAATAGTCCCTCAAGTTGTGCTAAAGCGCTCGCCTGCTGTGCGGTCAGTCTAGGATCTAACCCCGTCTGCGGTCCCAGTGGGCTATTTGTTTCTTCCAGCCAGTTTACCATTACTGATATATTAAAGGGCATGGTATGGTACATATAAAATATCCCTTGCTACAAATATGAAAGTGTAGTGGGTTTTCTCTCTAAGACTATATGTAACAATTACCAAATGATTGACAACCAATAGCCGATGATTAATAAATCAATGTGCTCTAGTGGTGTCGTTAAAAACAACTTTAATTTTAACAGGCACTTCGATTTCCCGTGGGAACTGATCAACACGTGACTTCTTGAATAGGACTAACCGATGCAGAAGGTGGTGTTTTGTGAAAGCTGGTCTATAAACACAGAACCGGGGTCTTTTGTAACATCTCCATGACGACAACGAAACGGTCTCAGAGTATTTACATCATACACAACAGTTGTTATTGTCCAGAACACACTAACGGCTCACACGAAGTCAGACATATAGAAAGACGGACATTAAACATTTCAGTAAAATTATACCTTTGTCAAGAGACTGACGCTTATCGATAACGTAAAGAATTAATTAATACAGTTTCTATTTTCTGTTATGGATTATTTGTAAGACTGGTAAATACGTATTTGTATTCACGTGTAAGGGGAAGGCACGTCTGAGTATTTTAAAGTAGTACATGTGTATAAACAAATGTTAAAGTATATTGCACCATTCCATACACAGAGTAGCACATACAATGGCCTTTGATGTACCAGTTGTGTTGAACTGGCTGGGATGAGAAATGGCCCGATGGCTTCTATCAAAGAGGTTTGGCAGTTTTAGGAAACAGCGAAAGACATGCATGTGACCGTTTTGACGTAATATTTTTTACTTTTTTTTTTTTTTGTTCATTCTATTTATTATTATAGTTTGGTAAAATGGGCAACATTGCACATTAGGCCTACTGTCCATTTTTCACAGACTATATAATTTATGTAGTCATAGCATGACAAACAAAAGTGATTGTTCGTAAGCCTTAGTAGTAAACTTCTAAACTATATGATAATACTTAGTGGACTTGGAAATTCATAGTATTAACTGTACTCGGCTTACAGGCTGAATACGGGGGTGATGAGTAACTAAGGGTGGGGTGGAGACCGTCGCGTTTTATATTTAATTTTACTTGTCATTTTAATGAACACAAGTATGCAATATTCTTGTTCAAACTGATCGATCTCAAAATATGCGGTCTCTTCTAATGGGACGGCAAAATGCAAGACGAAGGAAGGAAGGGAATGTTTTATTTAACGACGCATTCAACACATTTTATTTACGGTTATATGGCGTCAGATACATGGTTAAGGACCACACATATATTGAGTGAGGAAAACCGCTGTCGCCACTTTATGGGCTGCTCTTTCCGATTAGCAGCAAGGGATCTTTTATATGCACCATCCCACAGAGAGGGTAGTACATACCACGGCCTTTGATATACCAGTCGTGGTGCACTGGCTGGAACGAGAAATAGCCCAATGGGCCCACCGACGGGGATCGATCCCAGACCGACCGCGCATAAAGCGGGCGCTTTACCACTGGGCTGCGTCCCGCCCCTAAATGCAAGAGGAGTGCTACAGGCCTGTTGAAACACCGCGCACCCGCTTGTAATAGCGAACCGGCCTCGGTGGCACCGTGGTTAAGCCATCAGACTACAGGCATGTTGAAACACCGCGCACCCGCTTGTAATAGCGAACCGGCCTCGGTGGCACCGTGGTTAAGCCATCAGACTACAGGCCTGTTGAAACACCGCGCACCCGCTTGTAATAGCGAACCGGCCTCGGTGGCACCGTGGTTAACCCATCGGACTACAGGCTGGTAGGTACAGGGTTCGCAGCTCTGTACTGGCTCCAACCCGGAGCGAGTTCTTAAGGGCTCATTGGGTAGGTGTAAGGCCACTACACACCCTCTTCTCTCAGTAACCACTAACCAACTAACAACCAACCCTCTGTCCTGGACAGACAGCTGAGGTGTGTACCAGGACAGCGTGCTTGAACCTTAATTGGATATAAGCACGAACATAAGTTGAAATGAAATGTGATAGTGAACAGCGGTTACGCCTGGTGGAAAGGTGTTCATAAAGTACGGCCGTCACTGTGCTGTCGGTTTCCCATGTAACCGCTCCATTGTCCGCAAACATTGCAGTTTGTGTTGGCATAGTATGATACCGTGGCTTGCGATTTCATAAGTGGCATTATAACCGCTCCATTACACCGGGCCCAGGAACATTAGGTCAAATTAGTGTTTAACCTGGAAATAAATAGTACAGAGCTGACTTTTTCAGGATCAGGATAGTTATAGAATATCATAAGTTATAACATATCAAAAGTCCCTAATTTTTCGAGGTATGCTAACCTATCTTCGTCTTCAACCTTTGAGAGCCCGTAACATACTATAGGAGCATGTCAAACTAGATTACGACATCTTGACAGTCAAAGATATTAAAACGTTTGTTTTGTTTAACTGGAGCACATTGATTATTAATCATCGGTTATTGGATGTCAAACAATTGGTATTTCTGACTCTTAGTCATCAGAGGAAACCCGCTACAGTTTTCCAGTAGCCGCAAGGGATCTTTTATATGCACTTTCCAATAGACAGGATAGCACATACCACAGCCTTTGACCAGCCGTTGTGCATTGGTTGAAACGAGAGATAAAACAAATCAATAGAATGGATCCACCGAGGTGGTTCGATCCTGCGACGCAAGCACTTCAGGCGAGAGTTCAACCGACTGAGCTAAAGCAAAGGTGTTAACAGGCATTATGACCCTGAATGAAAAACGTTTTAGGCCTTGTGGGGTTCAAATAAAACATTACTATGTATAGTGAAAAGATACATAGGTTACTATCTCTCTCAATGTCAAGTGTCTAGTTAATAAATGTTGTACTTTTCATTTTGTGACGAAAACTGTGATTTAAAAAAATGTACGTTTTGCATCTGGAAATGCTCCTCGTGTAACCAATGTTAGAACATTAAACTAAATTGTGTGCTCTGATATTACAAAATATCCATTATCAACCAATAAATAAGGTTATTTTGTATAATATATATGGTCCATTTTATAATAAGAAGTTACGTAAACATACATGGATTGCAGGCCGTGTAGACGATATCTGGAGTGAGGGGCACAGTCTCTAATAACGGGGCAGTCTCTACCGGTGGGTCACAACCAATATTCCTTGGATCTTTATTTATATATTAGTACACATTTTCGTTCTCAAGTCTCAAGGTCCCTCTCCTCGGACTTTTTAACAAACACTTTCAAAGTCTCTATATCAGAATTGTTATTGAGAGTGTCATAAACATCATCCCAAACACACGGCTGCATGGCGTATTCATACTGGGTTTTTGCTTTCTAGCAACTGCATTATTCTTATTTTTTTTCTTATTCTTTTTTTCTTTAATTGATAAAGCATGTGTTTCGATATGCAAACTTTACACATTTTGTAAAAAGCCCACAACAGATGATCCGTGTAGTTCACGAATAAGGCTGAAACGTGATCTTGATAATCCTGATATAGTCCCACTAGGTTTGGGGCATGTAAATAAAACTATATATAGTGATTTAATTGTTATTTCATTATATTTTAAATTATATATATATATATATATATATATATATATATATATATATATATATATATATTGTCACGGGGATCCTATAATATTTCGTCAGATGACCGAAGACACTGGCTAAAGAATATTGGTATAATACAGTATTAAAATATTAAAAGTCACATCAATCACATCAAGGTTATACAACAGAGCAGAAATAATATATAATTACCAGTCCGGACGGACAACGTTCCCCCTGGAAGCCTTCCTATGTTTCTCCTCGATATCTCTAAAACCCTAGCTATTTATTAAAAAACCGAATATCGCCTGGGGGTACAAGGCGGTTCTCCCTCTATCAAATGATATATCCCCAACTCCCAGAGACGCATTTTTCTCTTTGAAGACCAGACTTACTGACGCCTTGGTCGCCAAAATCACGGTCATCGAAACCGCACTCGCAGAGATATTACGTAACTACTCGCCACATGGCCTCCGCACCTGGGCTAAGTGTGTATTAGGGTGGTACGGTCGCGCGAAGGTATTACGTAACCAAGTGCACACGGCCCTCTAAACCAATTAGCTTCGCCACAGGCGAAAAGATAAGAGCATGTTCCGTCACACACACACACACCTCAAAAAGGATATTTCCTCTACTCTAGGAATAGGGAAATATACTACATTTAAACAAAATGTGCGTTAACCGACGCATCCGGGCATATATAACACATAGCAATAAGGTGACTACCAGTAATCACACTGAGTCTCTGAGTCCCTGGTATACAATAAAATATATAAAAACAAAACAGAAATCAAGAATGTCAACACATTATCATAACGTTCAACTTCGGGACAGGGCATCAGCGATTACATTAGAAGTGCCCTTGATATGTTCAGTGGTAATTGGGAATTCCTGCAGAAGAAGACTCCACCTCAAAACTCTCTGGTTGGTGGCTTTCATTCTGTGAATGAAGGTAAGCGGATTATGATCAGTAAAGACCACCACTTGATGCACTGCCGATTTCACGTAGATCTGAAAATGCTTCAGAGCTTGTACCATGGCCAAAGCTTCCTTCTCTATAGTGGAATAGTTCACCTGGTGTTTGTCAAACGTTTTGGAGAAGAAACTTACAGGATGGTCCAGTCCATTTTCGTCTTCCTGGAACAGCACAGCTCCAGCTCCTACGTCACTGGCATTCACAGCTAGCTTGAACGGCATTCGGTAGTCTGGTGCAGTCATCACGGGAGACGAGGAGCGCATCTGCTTGAGACGGTTGAATGACTTCTCGCATTCTTCTGACCACTGGGACTTCGTTTCCTTCTTTTTCAGTGCCGCACGTTTTCCAGGTTTTCTCCGATAGGCATGCTGTCGAATCGGTGTAGCGTTGGGTTCCAAGCGCACATCCTGGCTTAAGGTATTGGTAACCGTTGGAAGGTCCTGACAAATGGAAACATTGTCTTGTTTCGACGTAGTCAGCTTTGCTCGCTTGGGGCTCAAGTCTGCTAGAATCTGGCCGTTGGCCAACTTGATCTCCGCAGTCTTGACGTCATCACAGGAAATTTAGTGTCTCTCAATTTAGACAGGTTGTACTGGAAATATCGGCAGTCTGTCAAAATAACCTTTTAGCAAATTGATGTGACTAACCCTATCAGGAGTGTTTATCACATACCCTGTCTCATTAACCCGTTTGTGCACAACATAGGGCCCGAAATACCTGTTCTGCAATGAACCCCGTTTAATGGGAAGGTACAGCAGCACCTTATCCCCTGGTTTAAATTCCCGACTCCTAGCCTTCCTATCAAACACTGATTTTATTTTGCTCTGAGCATGGCTCAGTTGCTTCCTATCCTTTCTATCTCTAACTCTCTTATTCATTAATACTCCCTTGTCCACAGTTAACAAGGTAGTGCGAGCTGCCAACAAATTTGGATCAGCCCCCTGCTCTAGAATTAACTCTTGTCTATTACAAGGTAAGTCCCCTCTATCAAACACAACTGGTTCATTTACCATCTGCGGAAGATCAACAGGTACCACCACATTTAATTTCTCAGTTGACTTATCTACCATTTTACTGATAACCTCATCCACTCCAGTTTCATAGCTCACACACGTATCAGACAAATCACAAATATCCTCTGGGTCTCGTGTTACCCTTCTGGCCATAGCCCTAGTCATTACACATGCAGGATATCTACTCTCATCAACCTCACACTCTTCTATGGGTAAAGGGCTGTCTTTAATTAACAATTGGTCACATTTCGGCTGACAACACTGACTAGTCAAATCGTTACCCAACAAAACTCCTATGTTTTCAACAGGGAAGTCCTTTACAACACCCATAACGACTGGTCCCGTCACAAACTTCGAACACAAGAAAACCTTATGTATCCTGACAACCATTTTTTCTCCAGTAACTGAGGTTAAAGCCAAACTACGTCCTTTATCTGAATTCTCAATACCAGCTAAACACTTTGACGTTATCAGCGACTGACTACAGCCCGTATCTCGATAGATCGATATTGCCTTAGGACTCAATTCTTGTTTCACATCACATACCATACCAGTGGACACATACGGGTTTCCTTTTTCTGCCATGGGACTCACCATTAACTCTCTCGCTAACGGAGCTGACCTCACTAAACCGACCACTTGCGCATTATCGCGTTTCCTTTTAAAACAGTTCCCGACAAGATGGTTATCCTTTTTACAGTAACTGCAATGTGGACGAAAAGTTCGTGCATTGGCTGATAATGCAGGTTTATCCTTACTTTGCCCACCAGGTGCATTCCTTGCCTGACTAGCTGACCAACTAGAAGACTCTCCCCGATAGTTACTTTCCTGGGAAAAACCTGGCTGAAATTTCTTCTTATCACCCTGTTGTAAAGAGCTACCCTGTACTGCCTGAGCTTTGTGTATTAACACGTAATCATCTGCCACTATGCCTGTCTCCTCTATCCTTTTGACATCACGATCCTCTAAATGAATGCGTAAGCTAACTGGTAATCCATTTTTAATGTCCTGTAAGATCAACAACTCCCGTAACTCGGTATATGACTCTACCTGATGAGACACCACCCATTTATCAAACATCCCTGCCTTCTTAGCCACAAACTCACTACAAGACTGACCCTGCGTTTTTCTCAACTCGCTATACCGTAAACTATAATCCTCAGGTCGTAATTCATACGCCCTCAACACTGCCGCCTTAACTAGGTCGTACTGACTTGCTCGCTCATCACTCATTGAATTATAAGCTACACTAGCCTTCCCCTTAAACTTAGACACGGCTAACAATGTCCACTTAGACTGCGGCCAATTTAGCTGCTTAGCGGCCCGTTCAAAAAGTTGGAAGAACATAGCTACCTCCTGGTCATCAAATACCGGCACTGATCTATAAGCCTCCGACATGTTAAAACCATTTCCTGCCTCACGTCTAACTTCTTCAGTATTCAACTTTAACTCATGTTCCACTTTTAATTTTGCTAACTGGAATTCTCTATCCCTATATCTCTCTTCTCTCTCTCTATCTCTCTTCTCTATCTCTATCTTCTTTCTCTCTATCCCTCTCTTCTCTTTCTCTCTCTCTCTATCCCTATCTTCTTTTTCTCTATCCCTCTCTTCTCTTTCTCTCTCTCTATCTAATGCACGTTCTTCTCTTTCGTACTCAAGCTTTTTAAAAGCTAATTGTTGTTCCACACTTAACTCATTTATCTCTATCTCTGGAACAATCTCACTGTCTTCCATAACAGGCCTATCACCAAAAACTTCCTGGATAATAATTGTCTTTATATCACCTAAGGTTTTAGCTGATGTTAAATCAATTTCCCGCTCACTTGCGATTTCCACTAACTCGGCCTTACGTGCTCGCTTAATCTCCACTACACTGAGCGTAGGCCTATCCAGCAAATTCTTATCCATGTTTAGATATGACGCACTTATTATTAATTAATTTTCTAGTGAACAACGTTGCTACTTCTAGTTATTTGTAAAAATAATTTATAAAGCCCCCATTTACAAACAATACTTTTTTTAAATATGCATGTCCCGTTTCAGATCCGGGACGAGCGCCCCAATTTTCACTCCTGTCACGGGGATCCTATAATACCCGTAACTGAATGAAACACGATTGTCCAAATATCTCTCCTAACTGTATATCTATTAGATCTCTCTGTAACAGGCAGTTATACCCGCGTTGGCTCGTCTAGGTATGATCAGAGATAAGATCTTATATAAAACATATATTATTATAGCACGTTTAGTTCACTAGAAAACACAACAAAAACACAATACACTTTGGAATTTGTATTAACCTACGCTGACAAATGTACTGCCGCAGTAATTAATTAACAACAACAAATAATAACAACCCAGAACTGATCACTTAATTAGTTCATCTTTAGGTGTCTAGTTTACAAAATATGCTAATCACTTCACCGTGACACAACACCCACACGTGTGATAATTGAGAAACGCTTCCAGGAGAAACTTAATTAATAAAGGAATTACAACTCTATTCCTAACTGGTTAATTTTTAATTAACCCTTACTACTCGTTCAATAACGTGTGATAATTGAGAAACGCTTCCAGGGGAACTTAATTAATAAAGGAATTACAACACTATTCCTAACTGGTTAATTTTTAAATAACCCTTAACTACTCATTCAGTAACCTTGTTACACACAATTAATACTGGTACCTATCACAATAAAGACAATAACCTACAGTTTACCTAGGTCCTCTAGGATGACTGGCTAAGCTTTATATTACCAAATACTCGTATAAATATTAGAACAGCAAGTCTACGATTTACTTCGTCAGATGACCGAAGACACTGGCTAAAGAATATAGGTATAATACAGTATTAAAATATTAAAAGTCACATCATTCACATCAAGGTTATACAACAGAGCAGAAATATTATATAATTACCAGTCCGGACGGACAACGTTCCCCCTGGAAGCCTTCCTATGTTTCTCCTTGATATCTCTAAAACCCTAGCTATTTATTAAAAAACCGAATATCGCCTGGGGGTACAAGGCGGTCCTCCCCCTATCAAATGATATATCCCCAACTCCCAGAGACGCATTTTTCTCTTTGAAGACCAGACTTACTGACGCCTTGGTCGCCAAAATCACGGTCGTCGAAACCGCACTCCCAGAGGTATTACGTAACTACTCGCCACATGGCCTCCGCACCTGGGCTAAGTGTGTATTAGGGGGTACGGTCGCGCGGAGGTATTACGTAACCAAGTGCACACGGCCCTCTAAAACAATTAACATCGCCACAGGCGAAAAGATAAGAGTATGTTCCGTCACATACACACACACACACACACACACATGTATAGATGTATAGATAGATAGATAGATAGATAGATAGATAGATAGATAGATAGATATTTAAATACTTTATTCTCTATTATACTTTTTATACTCTATTTAAAAAATTATTATTATGTAAATAAATTAGTTAAATGTATTAACCCGTTCAATTATCATCGCAATTTTCGTTTTTAAGTAGCCTTGCAAAAGACACCTAGGCCTACCCTCAAACGCATTTGTTTGTCATTTTAAAATTTAAAAAAAACATCCATCCAATACGTTTTGTATTCTTAATCTTCTTGTTCTAATTTATATGAATCGTGTAATCATATTCTTTATTTAAAAATGCGACCGCAGACGTCAAAAATGTGTGCACGATACTAGGTTGAACTCGCTAAGGTTGACAACGAAACTGGGTTACATGCGCCAGCTGATTACATGATGATGATTATATCATTACGTCTGTTGTGACATTAGCACACCTCGGAAACTTAGGGACTTTTGATATGTTATTACTGATCTATGCTTTAAAAAAAATCAACTCTGTACTATTTATTTCCAACTTGAACCCTAATGTACCTGGGTCCCGTTCCACGAAGCGATCTTAGCCCTAAGATCACCGTAACTGCACATCTAACATATACACTTAAGGTAATCTTAGCGCTAAGATCCCTTTGTGGGACGGGGTCCTGGACTACTAGATCTGGGATCGATCCCCATTGGACTATTTCTTGTTCCAGCCAGTTACCCACGACTGATATTTGTGCTACCTTGTCTGTCGGATGGTGCATATAAAAGATTCCTGCTTACTAATGGAAAATATGTAGCGGGTTTCTTCTCAAACACTACAAGTAAAAATTATCAATTGTTTGACATCCGATGATTAATAAACTAGTGTGCTCTAGTGGTGTCGTTAAACAAACAATTTTATTTTATTATGTAAAGTTCGTGCTGTGTTTCTATAAAAGTAGCAGGTCCGTATGAACCGGACAGATAAGGTGGTGGAGACGGAAGGAGGGAGGGGGAGGGGCGCTGTTTCCCCCTACTTAAGGGCCGAAATATTCACTTTGCTGTGTCACCGCTCTACTACAGCGTGTATCACAAACACATACACACTTCACATATCGTTACTATGGGCCTGAGCAGGGTCATATTTTAGCAAGGCCTGAGCTAAAAAAAAAAAAATGAATTTCCGGGAACTCTACCTTACTTAGAAAAGAGAAAAAAGGTCTGACCCTAAAAAAATAAAGCCCGACTTTCAATAAAGTTACTTAGTTGGGGTTTTTTTAAACTGTAAAAAGTTTGTTTTATTTAACGACGCCACTAGAGCACATTGATTTTTTTATCTTATCATCGGCTATTGGACGTCAAACATATGGTCATTCTGACACTGTTTTTTTTAGAGGAAACCCGCTGTCGACACATGGGCTACTCTTTTACGACAGGCAGCAAGGGATCCTTTATTTGCGCTTCCCACAGGCAGGTTAGCACAAACCATGGCCTTTGTTGAACCAGTTATGGATCACTGGTCGATGCAAGTGGTTTACACCTACCCATTGAGCCTTGCGGAGCACTCACTCAGGGTTTGGAGTCGGTATCTGGATTAAAAATCCCATGCCTCGACTGGGATCCAAACCCAGTACCTACTAGCCTGTAGACCGATGGCCTAACCACGACGCCACCGAGGCCGGTTTTTTAAAACTGAGTCCCTCATTCAACAAACGGAAGACACAGTTGGACGTTGTTTTGTTTTCCCTTTCTCTTGTTTTTTGTTTGTTTAACGAAACCACTAGTGTATTGATTACTAATAATTAAACATTAATTAATTGAACATTTTCTTCAAAGGAAACCCGCTCCAGTAGCAGCAAAGAATATGTTATATGTACTTTCCCACATATTATAGGACAGCACATAACACAGTATTTGATATACCAGTCGTGGAGCACTGGTTTGGGCAGGGAAAGCGTCCCAGGCACACTTGCGTAGCCAGATGTGTGAAGGGGACACGGCCTCTCGATCACATCTTTTTTTTTTCCTTTCACTTTTTTATTATATATACTTGCCTGTATTACAATCGTAACAGAATTTACTAGGGTGGAGTTTTGTTTGAATGACTGCCGCCACCACTGGAACAGCCAGGATTTTGTAAGGGGGGGGGGGGGGGGCACTCATATTGGGGAGGGGCCAACCATACTGACATAAACAGGATTTTGTAAGGGGTGGGGGTGGGGGCACTCACATTGAAAAGTGGTAACCACACTGACACAGCCAGTATTTTGTAAGGGGCGGGCACTCGCGTCGGGGAGGGGCCAACCACAGACACAGTCAGGATTTGTTTGTTTTTTATTGTTTGTTGTTGTTTTGTTGGCAGATGCCAGCCACACTGTCTACAACTCCTGTTATGGCGCGACAGAAAAATATAAAAGGTGGAATTGGGGAGGGGGGCGATGCGAGGGAGGACCACGCAGTGGATAGAACAGCTGTTTGTTATCACAGCTTATTTATAACCAGGCTCGTTAAACTCGCCACACTCATGTTTACCATTTACATCTTCTGTCTTTTGATAATGGATACATCCCTCAGGCATCGAACAAGGTCGGTTAAAACTGTGCATTCAAACAGTTGGACGATTTCATATGATGCATGTCTTCATACCACGTGGTCTAAAGCTTCGGGTGTTTATTTTTTATCAATCGACATCTGTGACATCTGAATGTAGCCTTCCTTGTGATGTAACCATATTAGCATCTAAGTCCTTAACTTTAATAGGGTTAAATGCTTCAGGCATAATTTTTATAACTTGCGTTTACAACCTTTTATATTATGGCAGCAATATCACAGCCTGAAATAGCATGGGTAATCGAAAGAGATGCAACCGCTTCATGTTTCTTCAACTGAAATTAGAAGAAGCACCTCCGACATGCAACTAATTTGGTGTAGCAGTTCAACTAAACATACTCTTTTTTAATGCGAAATGTGGGTGTTTAACTGCCCAGGTGCCATATAAAATTTTCTGTAGCTTTCATGGAACAAACCTAAGCGTACGAGACAGGGTGGCAGTGATGAAGCAAAACCTCAAAATCGGGCATAAATGATAGATATTCGGGTAAAATGTGCTAATCTGAGACCTTTTTACCATGTATTTCCATCATTTTTGTTCTTGGAGGGGCGGGACGTAGTCCAGTGGTAAAGCAAGCGTACGCTTAATGCGCGGTCGGTCTAGGATCGATCCCCGTCGGTGGACCCATTGGGCTATTTCTCGTTCCAGCCAGTGCTCCACAACTGGTGTAACAAAGGCCGTGGTATGTACTAACCTGTCTGTGGGATGGTGCATATAAAAGATGACCTTGCTGCTAATCGAAAAGAGTAGCCCATGAAGCGACAACAGCGGGTTTCCTCTCTCAATATCTGTGATCCTTAACCATGTGTTTGACGCCATATAACCGTAAATAAAATGTGTTGAGTGCGCCATAATATAAAACAAAACATTTCCTTCCTTCCTTCCATCATTTACCCTCAAAATTATTATAATCCATGTACAAATACGTAGTGATTCGTTTGCAACAATTTATAGTTGTTTGGTAGTAATGCAGGGGTCTCACTACATGTCATAAGCGATGGCGGGCCCGCCATCTCTTAAGATTAATTTCCAATACGCCCGCCATCCATTGGCAGCGATAGTAATATCCGCCATCCGTTTATTTAGGCCGCCATCCAAAATCACAAGTCATGCCAGAGTAATCAGGTTCATCGTCGTTTACAAGACATTTTCCAAGTACTTGTACCCTGCAAATCTTAGGTACCATCCCTTCCTATAAGTGGAACCAGCTCTACCGATTCCCTCCATCCCTTTCCAGAATACTGGAAATACCACATAATGCTAATATGAATAAATGTTGTTATCCAGATGCGGGCATTCTCATTTAATTCGAGCAAAAACCCAGCCGCCCCCCCCCCCCCCCCCCCAACCCCTTAGAAAAAAAATGGGAGCCTGTACGCCTATGGGGACAAATTCTCGAACAACCGTTATATTAAAAAGCAACTTTGCACTGTTATGAAAAGAATGAAAGTGATGTGGCTGAATACATGGTTATTTTATGAATATACAATTTGGTATATCAAAGGCCGTGGTATGTGCTATCCTGTCTGTGGGATGATGCATATAAAAGATCCCTTGCTACTAATCGAAAAAATGTAGCGGGCTTCGTCTGTGAGACTATGTCATAATTACCAAATGATTGACATCCAATAGCCGATGATTGATAAATCAATGTGTTCTAGTGGTGTTGTTAAACAAAACAAACTTCTTCCAATAGTACCTACAAGAAATGGACATGAAGAGCAATGTCGGTAAAATATCTAAAACTGATTGGGTACAAAGCCAAATAATGGTGACACAATATCCTGTCGTAGTGTAAGTCAAAAGTCCCGT
>NC_054709.1:30585555-30613055 GCF_016097555.1 Gigantopelta aegis | reverse complement strand
TCTCGGATCTTCCAGTAGAGTTTGTGCTTTGTGAGAGAACTTCAAGGCATGTGAACAGTATCTGTTCTCCCCAAGTCTCTCTTTCATGGGTAAATTATCCTTATTTATAAGACGCATACTAAACACGTATCTATGTAAAAATAAAGATATACTACGTATTGTTATAAAGTTGAAGTTTAGCACTGTGACAGTATTTCCGCACGCACGCACCGCATCCAGTCTATATGAGCCTTTAACCTATTTGCGAGGATTACAAAATGTTTGACATCCAATAGCCGATGGTTAATAAAACAATGTGTTCTAGTGGTGTCGTTAAACAAAACAAGTCGGTTAAAAGCTAGCTTCAGATGATTGCGTTTGGCAGGATCTAACCACCTCGGTGGATCTATTCAACTGATTCGGGTTTTCTCGTTCCAACCACTGCACCACAACTTGTCAAAGACCGTGGTATGTGCGTTCCTGTCTGTGGGTTATTTCTCGTTCCAAGCAGTGCATCACAACTTGTCAAAGACCGTGGTATGTGCTTTCCTGTCTGTGGGTTATTTCTCGTTCCAACCAGTGCGCCACAACTTGTCAAAGACCGTGGTATGTGCTTTCCTGTCTGTGGGTTATTTCTCGTTCCACCACCATTACTGCTATACCAAATGACGTCGTATTTGCTATCCTATCTGTGGAATGGTGCATATAAAAGATCCTTTGCTATTAATGGAAAAATGTAGCGGGTTTCCTCCCTATGACTGTGTAAGAATGACAATATGTTTGACATACAATAGCCGACAATTAATAAATCAATGTGCTCTAGTGGTGTCGTTAAACAAAACAAACTTTAACTCTTTTTTTTTGACATTCAATTTCCGTTGGTTGATAAATTGATGTATTCTAGCTATGTCGTTAATCAAAACAAATTTCAAGTTCTAATTTTTCTACGTTTTAACCAGGTCATTCGATCTCCGAGGTGTTTCTGTGTTTTGCCATTCAACGCAATCTGGAGCGCATACTGGGGGAGGGAAATCCCAACTACCTGTTCTGTCTGAACGGAGTGCGCGTGCTCAGTATCACGTGGATCGTGCTGGGCAACACCGTCAGCTTCCTGTACAGAGAACCCAACGTTGTCGGTACGTTCGACGTTTCTTTTGGTGTTTCTCTTCTTTCGTCCATCTGTTATGTCGTCAATCTGTTCATCTGTCTTTCAAGTGTAGTTGCCATACAATTTGTCCACAGTGTCTTTTGTTTGAAAAACAATGCAGAGCAATAAACAGTTCTCTTGCAATTATGTAGTTGAGCGATTGCTCCCATTATCAAATTAACATTATATTTGAGTAGAATTTAAATTAGTGATGATGCGAGCAATTTTCCGCCCACGCAGAAATCGCTTTGTATGCACACACGCGAGCGGGAGCAATCGCTCGCGTCAAAGCTTACCGATGGCCCCCAAAACACATCCGAGATGGGATTGGATTTGGCGAGTATCCCTGCGAGCCTAACCCTGTAACCCTCTAACCCAGTCCATTTTCAGCGGGGAGGGGGGTTGTTGTTGTTGTTGGGGTGTTGGTGTTGTTGTTTTTTTGTTATCTCCCTTTCCTTACAACTTTCTAAAAACAAATAAATAATATTCAGCTAATAAACCAAATACAAAAACAGTTATATTTTGAATATCACACCAGACAATTTAAAATCAGCTTTGAATCTCTGCTGCCAAACCTTATCTTGTAGATTTCGTTTTAGTTGTTTTATATATATATATATATATATATATATATAAAAGCCAAAACCATACTCAACTTAGTTAAGCTTCTTGAATATTTTAATTTCAGCCAATGTCGTAGAAGTTCCGGAAGCTGCGCAAAGATTCGTTTTCCAGTTCGTCATCAATGCCACGTTCGCCGCTGATACTTTCTTCATTCTGAGGTAATTTCTCGTTCCAGCCAGTGCACCAATACTGGTATATCAAAGGCCGTGGTATGTACTACCCTGTCTGTGGGATGGTGAATATAAAAGATCCCTTGCTGCTAATCGAAAAGAGTAGCCCATGAAGTGTCGACAGCGGGTTTCCTCTCTCAATCTGTGTGGTTCTTAACCATATGTCTGACGCCATATAACCGTAAATAAAATGTGTTGAGTGCGTCGTTAAATAAAACATTTCTTTCTTCATTCTGAGGTAAAATGTAATGTAGTCTGTAAACACATAAATTGTAAACATAAAGATAAAGTTTACATCGTTTAACGACACCACTAGAGCAGACTGGGTTATTAATCATCGGCTATTGGATGTCAGACATTTGGTAATTTATTACATATAATCTTAGATAGGAAACTCGCCTTTTTTCGTTAGTAGTAAGGAATATTTTATATGCACTATCCCACAGACAGGATAGCAGATACCACGGCATTTGATATATCAGTATTGGTGCACTGGCTGGAACTAGAAATAGCCGAATGGTCTCACCGATGGGGATCGATCCTAGACCGACGGCGCATCAAACGAGCGCTATCCTCAGTCATTTTAAAAGGTTTTTGGCAAATAAATTTTTTTTTGCATTATTAACATTATAATTAATTTCTTACGTTATTTTCCCCTAGGAATTCCAATACATTTCTGGACACCGTGATATTTTGTAATATCTCAATTTCGATTTTTGTCTAAAATACTTTCCCACGTAGGAACTTAAAGGGACATTCCTGAGTTTGCTGCATTGTAAGACTAATAAAATATTTCTACGATTAAACATAAATATTAAATATATTTTCTTGTTTAGAATATCAGTGTCTGTATATTTAATGTGTTTCTGGTCGTCTTAATATTTGTAAGAATCTTTTTTAGGAAATAAAATGAAATTTAAACTAGTACTAATACTAGAACGATCAAAAACACGTTTAACAGACAGCCACTAATATTTTATGCAGAAACATATATTTGATATGTAATTACAGTCGTCAAAACGTCTCTCTTAGTCGATAACATCTTAAAAATTGCAGCAAACTTAGGAATGTCCCTTTAATGGGTCGAATTTACAAAGCCTGTTTTAGAAACAATCACTTCTCTATCAAAAGTTCGGTGCACGTCGAACTTTGACCCAGCCGGAAGTTATTTGCTTTAGTACTACCTTAAACACCTGCGTTTAAGAAAGAAAAAAAAACAGGCTTCTTAAATGTGGCCCATTATGCCTTCCAACTGCCATATGAAATTTAAAACAATTCGGCCATAGGTAATTCCCGTATTTACCCGTATAATGCTTTATATTTAAATTAAGGTAAAATAGTGTGTGTGTTTTTAAAAGAAAAAAAATCAGTGCAGAAGTATGGAACTTGTAACTAAGCTATATAGTACTTTTAATTACATACGAGTAGGGGCGGGTCCAAGATTTTGTAAAGGGGGTAGTCACAGAAGTCTAAAAGAAAGGGGACAGGTTTGAGTTTGCCGACTGCTTTAAGCCTAGCTCACGAACCTAACTCCCAGAGGATGTGGGTTAAGCTCCTATGGACATGTTCAAATAAAGAAGTTCAAGAAACGCTTTCATGGCAGTTTAATTTTGTATAGAGTGGATAAAAAGGATTTAAAATAAATAAATTAATTAATTAAAAATAAAAACATTAAAAGGGGCAGGTCAAACAGGCGTGGGTGGGATAACCGTGTGCCACCCCCTCTGGATCCGTCATTGACGAGTTGTTCACTTGTTTTAGTTTGTCTGTTCGACAGTGGGACGCTACTCGCCTACAACTGGATGAAGCAGGAAGAAAAGAAGAACAAGTTCACAGTGAAGCAACTTCTTATGATGTACTTCCATCGCTTTGTCAGGTACACTTTACACACACACACACACATACACACGCACACGCACACACAGGCACACACACGCACACGCACGCACACACAGACACACGCACGCATGGACACACGCAGACACACACACACAGACACACAAATATACACACATATACACACACAGTCACACACACACACACACACACATACACACACACATAGATAGATATATATACACATATATAAACATTTTGTCTCGTCAAATCGACCCTACTAGTTTGTCCCTATCCGGATTATTTCGCCACCAAATACATATTTTATACTGACGATATAACTAAACCATTTAACAAAAATACAATTTAATTCATGAAAATACGAAGAACTTAAAACTGAAAAACACGTTTTACAAAATGCAGAACTCGTTTTGAAGTATAGTTAATAATGACACCATTTAAGAAATATTTCATTATTAATTAGACTAAAACTTGTCAGATGGTATCTAAACAATTCACACTCGGTAAGCACAGGTCGTCAATATTGGGATACGTCAACAAGGTTTTTAGGGAGAACAGGAAATATATATGACATAACAAACAAAATTGGGTATCAGAGGGGTCCACACACACACACACACACACACAGAAACACACACACACACTTTAAATCGTCAAATTCGGGGGAAAATGATGGAGATATTCGAGAAAGATGAGCTGGTCTGAGATCATTTCATCATTATTTCCATCATTCTAGACACAATATTAGTTATAACCCATGTAAGACCATAGGCGTACGGGCTCCCATTTTTGTAGGAGGGCAGGCTGGTATTTGACCGAATTAAACGAAAATGCCCGAATCTGAATGACAACATTTATTTATATTTATATTACTGTAAAACAGCTATATAGAGTTGCAAACGAATCACTACGCATTTTTGACGGTAGAATGATGGAAGTATATGGTGAAACGTTCTCATGTTAGCACATTTTGTCAGAATATCTGTATTAATTTTGCCTGAATTTGAGGATTTTCTCCATCACTAGAGGGGATTGCTGCCCCCTCCCCCCCCCCCCCCCCATCTCGTACGCTTATGAGTAAAATTGCGTTGTGATTAGTTCGTAACCCAATAGTGTTGTTTGGTAGTAAAACAAATATGAACATGTGAAAATTCAGCCTGTGCACCCGTCACTGGGTCATTATTAAGATGTACAAACAGGCCCGAGTGGTCGATAACTGGAATAGGGGTGGGGGTACAATTACTAGTGAAGGGGGCAGAGTCTCTAGTGGCGTAGGTGGAGCAAGCCACATGTTTAGCTTTATACAGAGTAAGGGGCGGGACGTAGCCCAGTGGTATTGTGCTCGCTTGATGCGCGGTCGATTTGGGATAGATCCCCATTGGTGGGTCCATTGGGCTTTTCTCGTTCCATCCAGTGCACCACGACTGGTATAACAAAGACCCTGATATGTGCTAGCCTGCCTGTGGGATGGTGCCTTGCCACTAATTGAAAAAATGTAGCGGGTTTCCTCTCTAAGACTATATGTAAAAATTACCAAATGTTTGACATCCAATAGACGATAATTAATAAATCAATGTGCTTTAGTGGTGTCGTTAAACAAACTAAAATTTTATATAGAGTAGGACAACCAAAAATGTGTATTTTTGTCGTCAAGAGGGGGACCATCCCCCTGCCATTTCTTACGGGCTCTATCTTTTTCGCTTGGCAAGATGATTGGAACAGTGCGATTATGAACAAGCTTCATTCTGTCAAGGCAGTCCTGGGAAAGTGGCAGTCATCATACAGGCGGTACGGGAAGGATGAAGTAGTCTTGTGCCGTGCCCGTACTGGCCATACGTATTTAACGCATTCATATATTTTACGGGGCGGGATGTAGCCCAGTGGTATTGCGCTCGCTTGATGCGCGGTTGGTCTAGGATCGACCCCCGTCGCTGGGCTCATTGGGCTATTTCTCGTTCCAACCAGTGCACCACGACTAGTATATCAAAGACCGTGATATGTGATATCCTGTCTTTGGGATGGTGCATATAAAAAGATCCCTTGCTGCTAATCGAAAAGAGTAGCCCATGAATTGGCGACAGCGGGATTCCTCTCTAAATATCTGTGTGGTTTAACCATAAGACTGACGCCATATAACCGTAAAATAAAATGTGCTGAGTGCGTCGTTAAATAAAACAATTAATTCTTTCCATCTTATTTTAACGAAGGACTGTCCTCCTCAGTGTGGACATTGTCAGTGTACACTGACTGTGCGCCACATTTTGGTGGAGTGTGATCATTTGAAACCGACGAGAAACGATATATTTGGCGAAAGGAGTGTTTTGTAATGTTTTAAATTCCACCAAGAATTAATTTTAAAGTTTATAAAACACTTTGATTTCTATGCAGTTTTAAAATATACTTACCTTGATATTTGTATTGCATTATACTTTCCACAAAGCTCTTTACACTGATTTTAACATTATTATATACTTTTTTCTTTTTTTTTCAATGTAAATAATATTTTCATATAAATACCTTTTCTGACACTCAATTGCCGATGTGTATTTTTGTGCTAGGGTGTCGTTAAACATCCATTCTTTCATTCATTCATTCATTCATTCATTCATTTAGTCATTCATGCATTCATTGATTCGTTCATTCATCCATTCATTAATCCATTCATGCATTCATTCATTCATGCATCCATCCAGCAATCCATCCATTCATTCATTCATTCATTCTACAAAACAAACACTGTTGTTGTTTCCAGAATCGCTCCGTGTTACTACGTGTTGATTATGACGTATACGAACCTACTGCCGTATTTCGGGGAAGGACCAGGCTGGAAGTACACCAGCGATTCAATACGTCAGTGCAAGGACCACTGGTGGGCCAACGCCCTCTTCATCAGCAACTTCTACAAAGCAGACGACATGGTAAGTTATCTACGCCCTCTTCATCAGCAACTTCTACAAAGCAGACGACATGGTAAGTTATCTACACCCTCTTCATCAGCAACTTCTACAAAGCAGACGACATGGTAAGTTATCTACTAGGGTGTAGGGACCACTGGTGAGCCAACGCCCTCTTCATCAGCAACTTCTATAAAGCAGACGGCATGGTAAGTTATCTACGCCCTCTTCATCAGCAACTTCTACAAAGCTGACGACATGGTAAGTTATCTATGCCCTCTTCATCAGCAACTTCTACAAAGCTGACGACATGGTAAGTTATCTACGCCCTCTTCATCAGCAACTTCTACAAAGCAGACGACATGGTAAGTTATCTACGCCCTCTTCATCAGCAACTTCTACAAAGCAGACGACATGGTAAGTTATCTACGCCTCTTCATCAGCCACTTCTACAAAGCAGACGACATGGTCAGTTATCTACGCCCTCTTCATCAGCCACTTCTACAAAGCTGACGACATGGTAAGTTATCTACGCCCTCTTCATGCCACTTCTACAAAGCTGACGACATGGTAAGTTATCTACGCCCTCTTCATCAGCAACTTCTACAAAGCTGACGACATGGTAAGTTATCTACGCCCTCTTCATCAGCAACTTCTACAAAGCAGACGACATGGTAAGTTATCTACGCCCTCTTCATCAGCAACTTCTACAAAGCAGACGACATGGTAAGTTATCTACTAGGGTGTAGGGACCATTGGTGGGCAAGCGCCCTGTTCATTGGCAACTTCTATAAAACAGACGACATTTTAAGCTATCGACTAGGGTGTAGGGACCGCTGGTGGACCAACGCCCTCTTCGTCAGCAACTTGCCTTCTGGAGGAGTGCCAATCAAATTTCTATAAAGTGGCAAAGTGCCCTTCTGATTAAAGCTGTGCTGTAATTTGTAATTTCTATAAGTGGACTATATGTTTGTCACTAGTTTGTGTTTCTTTCAGTGTATGACGTGGACCTATTACCTGGTGAACGACTTCCAGTTTTACCTGATTTCACCGATAGTGCTGATACCGCTGTCGAGGTACGTGGTTCGGCTTGTGAGAACACACTCAGTATACTTCACGAGTTAAGAAAAACAACTAATATTACGAAAAACGTGAAACATACATATGTGAAAACAGTTTATCTCTCACTCACAAGTCTTCTCTAGTTCTTCTTCTTCTTCTCTCTCTCTCTCTCTCTCTCTCTCTCTCTCTCTCTCTCTCTCTCTCTCTCTCTCTCTCTCTCTCTCTCTCTGTGTGTATGTGTGTGTGTGCGTGCTTGCGTGTGTGTATGTTTGTGAGCAGGTGAGCGTGTGTATGTAATGACAGTTTTAAAACTCTGTATATTGCTTATATTTCCATACCTCCATGTTTACAGATGTCCGCCACTCGCCTTCGTGTTGATAATACTGCTTGTTCTCACTCAAATCGTCACCACTGCTGTCTTCAATAAAAACATCAACGGTAACATCCTAAGGTTGGTAGCAATATTGTCACCTGGGCCCGGTAACATATAGCACTCGTACCACTTACGTCAGACCAACACCACACATTATGTATGGTGTACATCTGACTTAAATGTTAGAGTGATTTATGTTACCGGGCCCTGTAGTGCTAGGTTTTTTTTAATCAGTAATTGTTTCTAAAATTACCACACTGACGATGACACAGTTAGTGCATTTGCCTTTGTGAAGAAATAGGGCATCGAAAATACTCGTGATTTACCTATTTAGTTCTCTTTCATTCTTCCTTTCATTCTTTTCTTCTTCTTCTTCTTCTTTTTTTTTGTCTTTGTATCGGTCTTTCTTTCTTTTGTTTTATATCTTTATATAATCCATCTAATTTTCTTGTACTTGACTCGGTGTGTGCTCCGGTGTTTATTAGATAATAAAATGAAAATATTCACATTGTTTGGTTTGAATTGATATGATGCTGTACATTTGTGCGTTTTAGAATGGCAGGAGGTTTTTTTTTAGGATATCTACGCCAAAACTTACTGTAGTGTTATGGTTTTCGCAATTTATATTATTATATTTGTATGTTTTAGAATGACAGGAGTGTGTGTGTGTGTGTGGGGGGGGGGGGGGGGGGGGGGGGGGGGTTAAGGATATCTACACCAAACCATTGCTGTAGTGTTATGGTATTCGCAATTTATATTATTATATTTGTATGTTTTAGAATGACAGGAGGGTGGGTTTGTTTTTTAGAATATCTACGCCAAACCTTAAGGTCGTGTTAAAGTATTTGCCGTGTATATTATTATATTTGTATGTTTTAGAATGACAGGAGTGTGTGTGTGGGGGGGGGGGGGGGGGGGGGGGAATATCTACACCAAACCGTACTGTAGTGTTATGGTATTCGCAATTTTTATTATTTATATTTGTATGTTTTAGAATGACAGGAGGGTGGGTTTGTTTTTTAGAGTATCTATGCCAAAACTTAAGGTCGTGTTAAAGTATTTGCCATGTATATTATTATATTTGTATGTTTTAGAATGACAGGAGGGTGGGTTTGTTTTTTAGAGTATCTACGCCAAACCTTAAGGTCGTGTTAAAGTATTTGCCGTGTATATTATTATATTTGTATGTTTTAGAATGACAGGAGGGTTTTTTGAGGATATCTACGCCAAACCTTACTGTCGTGTTGGAGTATTCGCCATTGGTATTGCTCTGGGCTACGCCATATACATGGCTGGGAGGCACGTGTACTTCAGAAAGGTACGTTCTCTAGCTAACCTCTGCACCTCTATACACTGAACGGGAACGTGACGTAGCCCAGTGTACTTCAGAAAGGTACGTTCTCTAGCTAACCTCTGCACCTCTATACACTGAACGGGGACGTGACGTAGCCCAGTGTACTTCACAAAGGTACGTTCTCTAGCTAACCTCTGCACCTCTATACACTGAACGGGAACGTGACGTAGCCCAGTGTGCTTCAGAAAGGTACGTTCTCTAGCTAACCTCTGCACCTCTCTGCACTGAACGGGGACGTGACGTAGCCCAGTGTACTTCAGAAAGGTACGTTCTCTAGCTAACCTCTGCACCTCTCTGCACTGAACGGGGACGTGACGTAGCCCAGTGTACTTCAGAAAGGTACGTTCTCTAGCTAACCTCTGCACCTCTATACACTGAACGGGAACGTGACGTAGCCCAGTGTACTTCAGAAAGGTACGTTCTCTAGCTAACCTCTGCACTGAACGGGAACGTAACGTAGCCCAGTGTACTTCAGAAAGGTACGTTCTCTAGCTAACCTCTGCACCTCTCTGCACTGAACGGGAACGTGACGTAGCCCAGTGTACTTCAGAAAGGTACATTCTCTAGCTAACCTCTGCACCTCTCTGCACTGAACGGGAACGTGACGTAGCCCAGTGTACTCCAGAAAGGTACGTTCTCTAGCTAACCTCTGCACCTCTATACACTGAACGGGAACGTGACGTAGCCCAGTGTACTTCACAAAGGTACGTTCTCTAGCTAACCTCTGCACCTCTATACACTGAACGGGGACGTGACGTAGCCCAGTGTACTTCAGAAAGGTACGTTCTCTAGCTAACCTCTGCACCTCTCTGCACTGAACGGGAACGTGACGTAGCCCAGTGTACTTCAGAAAGGTACGTTCTCTAGCTAACCTCTGCACCTCTATACACTGAACGGGGACGTGACGTAGCCCGGTGTACTTCAGAAAGGTACGTTCTCTAGCTAACCTCTGCACTGAACGGGAACGTAACGTAGCCCAGTGTACTTCAGAAAGGTACGTTCTCTAGCTAACCTCTGCACCTCTCTGCACTGAACGGGAACGTGACGTAGCCCAGTGTACTTCAGAAAGGTACGTTCTCTAGCTAACCTCTGCACCTCTCTGCACTGAACGGGAACGTGACGTAGCCCAGTGTACTCCAGAAAGGTACGTTCTCTAGCTAACGTCTGCACCTCTCTGCACTGAACGGGGACGTGACGTAGCCCAGTGTACTTCAGAAAGGTACGTTCTCTAGCTAACCTCTGCACCTCTCTGCACTGAACGGGGACGTGACGTAGCCCAGTGTACTTCAGAAAGGTACGTTCTCTAGCTAACCTCTGCTCCTCTCTGCACTGAACGGGGACGTGACTTAGCCCAGTGTACTTCAGAAAGGTACGTTCTCTAGCTAACCTCTGCACCTCTATGCACTGAACGGTGACGTGACGTAGCCCAGTGGTAAAGCACTCGCTTGATTCCCGGTCGGTCTAGGATCTATGCCCCTCGGTGGGCCCATTGAGCTGTTTCTCATTCCAGCCAGTGCACCACGTCTAATATATCAAAGGTCGTGGTATGTACTATCATGTCTGTGGCAGGCCCTCTGATTTCACGGAAACGATTATTTCCGAAACCGTGTCGGTAAAATCACGGAATTATGCCGAGGGTATACGAAGTGATTCGGATGAATTACGAAATATGCCGCAAACTAATTTAAATATAAAAATTAAATGTTGAACTTTCGTTTCAAGACAAAAAAAATATGTGATGGTATAGCCATAAAATCTATTTATACTAGTATACAATCCAGAGTTTATTACTGCACTCCACACCCCTTTTTAATGTTGAAATAGACCAACAAGTCCGCCTATTGCATAGTCTCGCCCGATATTTTTAGAATTTGTATACACCCAAATAACGCTATCAAAGGCGAAGTATGATTGGTCGATATTTAAATTATTATTTATAGATGAAATGTCACCTGAACATGCGAGTCCACTCAATGCTGTTTGTGACGGAACATGCTCTTATCTTTTCGCCTGTGGCGATGTTAATTGTTTTAAAGGGTCGTGTTCAGCTTGGTTACGTAATACTCTGGCGCGACAGTGATAGTCCTGCGTCCCAATATGCACTTAGACCAGGTGGGCACAGTGGTTACGTAATACCTCCGGTAGTTCGGTTTACGACCGGGGTATTTCTAGCGAACTGGCGACGGTCTGTCTGGCCATCTAAGAAAATATACCGTCTCTGGGAGTTGTGGAAATATCACATGATAGGTGAGGTACCGCGTTGTGCCCCCCCCCCCCCCCCCCCCCAGGCGATATTCGCTGTCTTTGGACTAGTCTGGGATATTTTTTGAATAAATAGATAGGATTTTAGATATATCGAGGAGAAACATTGGAAGTATGCAAGGGAACGGATGTTGTCCAACTGAACGAAATATATTAGTTCAGACCGGACTTGGTAAATATATATTTCTGCTCTGTTGTATAACCTTGATGTGATGATGTGACTTTAAATATTTTAATACTGTATTATACCAATATTCTTTAGACAGTGTCTCCGGTAATCTGACGAAGTAAATTGTAGGCTTCACTGTTCTAATATTTTTATACGAGTATTTGGTAAGATAAAGCTTAGCCGGTCATCCTAGAGGACCTAGGTAAACTGTAGGTTATTGTCTTTATTGTGATATGTACCAGTATTAATTCTGTATTACAAGGTTACTGAATGAGTATTTAAGAGTTAATTAAAAATTAACCAGTTAGGAATAGAGTTGTAATTCCTTTATTAATTAAGTTCCCCTGGCAGCGTTTCTCAATTATCACACGTGTGTGTGTTGTATCATGGTGAAGTGATTAGAATATGGTGTAAACTAGACACCTAGTGATTAACTAATTAAGTGATTAGCTCTGGGTTGTTATTATATTGTTGTTGTTAATTAACTACTGCGACAAGTACATTTATCAGCGTTAGAGTTAATACAGATTCCAAAGTGTATTGTGTTTTGTTGTTTTTTCTAGTGAACTAAACGTGCTATATATATATATATATATATATATATATATATATATATATATATATATATATATATTTATATAAGATCTTATCTCTGATTATACCTAGAGCCGAGCCACTCGGGTATAGACTGCCCGATACAGAGAGATCTAATAGATATACAGTTAGGAGAGATATTTGGATAATCGTGTTTTATTCAGTTACGGGTATTATAGGATACTGTTAGGACACTGTTAGATATACCGGTAGACCAGTAGAGCTAATTCTAATCAGATTGTTCTAATTTAAATTATCAAAAACGGATTTAGGCTAATAGTGAAATATACGTCGCTGTGTTTAAAAACTAGTGTCTGTCACTTTAAATGTCAGAAACATACTTAACATCCTGACATCACGGATGAGGGGTTTTGTTTATTATTGGTTTAACGACAAATCTAGAGCCCATGATTTATTAATTATCAGCTGTTGGATGTCAAACATTTGGTAATTCTTACACATAGTCGTAGAGACGAAACCCGCTACATTTTTTCCATTAGTAGTAAAGAATCGTTTATATGCACCATCCCACAGACAGGATAGCACATACCGTGTCAAAGTTCGAGATGCAACGAATTTTTGATAGAGCGATTAATATCACAAGTCCTGTCATTGGTGATAAATGTGGGAGTTTGTTGTGAAAAAAGATAGTTTTATCAGGGCAATAAATGTATGTAATTTTATTTCAGTTAGTACCACTGTATCAAGTAGGCTTGTGCTTGAAACATGTAGAGGTAGCTCGAGTCACCTCCAGCCGTACCCCTTATTGATAGTGATATGTGAGATAAGGCTAGAGAAACGTCTATGTAATGGTTGCAAGGTATTGTCTAAAATACACACACACACACACACACACACACACACACACACACACACACACCTAAATCTGATGCCAAAGAGCTTTAGTTTGATTATTCTCGAGTCATGACATTACATTTACATGTTGTTAACCAGTACCAACGATACATTAAGAAACCCGACGCCCCAATACGTCACCACAAATAAAAAGAAGAAGAAGAAGAAAATAGACGGTATAGCGCTGGTTCGTTTTGCATATATGCCAAAGCATTACATAGACTTTCCTCTAGCCTTACCCCACATATCAATATCAATGAGGGGTAGGGTTGGACGTGTCTCGAACTAATGTATGGGGTACCTGTAAAACTAAGTACTACAATGCTGTGCAATACTAGGTGTGTTGTAAAAAACATCCCTTCATATCGAAAATGAGCCACCAAAGGTTCCACTTTCTTCAGTTAATACTTTGAGTGAGGGGTTGTGGTACTCGTATTTGTGGGTCATAGTTTGGTTGATATATTCCAAATATAGTGTTTCTAACCGGATATGTTAACATTGACGTCTATGGGATTATGTTTGGTACAGTGCAACCTACATTCTTTAATTGATTTGCAGACTCCACTGGTTGTCGGGTGGTGTGTTGCGCTGTGCACGCTGTCAGTTGTGGTGTTTATAACGTACGACGAGAATCGAGTAGGCGGAACCCACTGGACTGGTACCCAGACCGCGGTGTACGAGGCGCTGTCTCGTCCCGCTTGGGGATTGGGAGTGTCCTGGATCATATTCTGCTGCTGTATCGGACAAGGAGGTAAACAATTGCATTAAATTTATTTATTTATTTATTTTATTAAATTATAATTTTATTAGTTACTTTATTTAGTTATCCTATAACTTCTCCATGATATCCATGTCATAAAGCCATGTAATAATGTTAGTGTATTAACCTGGTTAATAATGGTATGCAAATTTGCAAGGTCTCTTGGTAATGAGTTGCTGTGGACGGGTCATTTGCTTAGAAAGCCAACAAGACCTGTGTACCTGAGCGCAACGTTTTCAAAGATTTAGTTAAAATGCGTGACGTCAAGCTAATTTGTGTTAATCGAAATGACGTCATATTACCGATGGCGGCGACTTTAGTACTGTGATTTACGAAAACAATTTATTAAAATGTTATTTTAGAAGTGTTATAGGATAAATAAAATTCGTTACTCGTGTTTTTTAATATGTAAAATATCAACCTCGTCTAGTTAATCGGTATTTGTTTTGACAGAGACTGGACAAATACCGATTAACATAGACTCGGTTGATATTTTCGCATATTAAACAATACTCGTGACGAATCCTCTGTTTACTATATTTTTGTACTTATTTTTTTATTTTATTTAAGGATTGTCTGCTGTTTCTTTTACCTTCATCTGGGTATGAAAAAAAAAAAATCATCCGCAAACTGTGTGAATCGGCGAAGCCGTTCTCACATACGTTTGCGGATGATTTTTTTTGTTCATACCCAGATGAACGTAAAAGAAATAACAGACAATACTTATAATTAAATTTGAATGATACATGCTAATAATAACACTAAAACGTCATACTTTATTTTGAATTATTTTTTATCCATAAACAATAACGCTCATTAAAACAACTATTTTTTTCTCTCCTGTAAATCATGTCCTATCATTGAACATATGTCCTCATATGCCGTAGAATACGGCCTGAGTGTAATAAATTCTTGTCTTGTCTTGTCTTGTCTTGTCAAATCAGTGTAAACAATTACTTATCGACCGACTATTGTATGTTAATCATGCATAGTCATTCAGGGCAAACCCTTTGCAGTTTTGTTTTCCATTAGCAGAAAGCAACGTCTTATATGTAGACAGGATAGCACACACTATGGTCGATGATACAGCAGTGTTATGCAATTCTTCTCCTTCATCTAATTATTTTAGATTACTGTAACTATAGTTACGACCTGTCTGTTTATTACAATGGCATTTACTTTTCAGACCTCTATAGGTGTGTATTATTTATTTTTACTTTTGTCATCAGGTATCGCAGACAAGATTCTGTCGTGGAACGTGTTTCTTCCCCTGTGTAGGATCACGTACGGGATATATCTCCTGCACCCACTTCTCATAGTTCTAATCGTCGACACGTCCAAGACGTTAATATACCTTGATGCGACCTCCGTGGTGAGTATAAGTAGATACACTGTAGACGTTAATATACCTTGATGCGACCTCCGTGGTGAGTATAAGTAGATACACTGTAGACGTTAATATACCTTGATGCGACCTCCGTGGTGAGTATAAGTAGATACACTGTAGACGTTAATATACCTTGATGCGACCTCCGTGGTGAGTATAAGTAGATACACTGTAGACGTTAATATACCTTGATGCGACCTCCGTGGTGAGTATAAGTAGATACACTGTAGACGTTAATATATCTTGATGCGACCTCCGTGCTGAGTATAAGTAGATACACTGTAGACGTTAATATACCTTGATGCGACCTCCGTGCTGAGTATAAGTAGATACACTGTAGACGTTAACATACATTGATGCGACCTCCGTGCTGAGTATAAGTAGATACACTGTAGACGTTAATATACCTTGATGCGACCTCCGTGCTGAGTATAAGTAGATACACTGTAGACGTTAATATACCTTGATGCGACCTCCGTGGTGAGTATAAGTAGATACACTGTAGACGTTAATATACCTTTATGTGACCTCCGTGGTGAGTATAAGTAGATATTGTACAGAAGACGTTAATATACCTTGATGCGACCTCCGTGGTGAGTATAAGTAGATACACTGTAGACGTTAATATACCTTGATGCGACCTCCGTGGTGAGTATAAGTAGATACACTGTAGACGTTAATATACCTTGATGCGACCTCCGTGGTGAGTATAAGTAGATATTGTACAGTAGACGTTAATATACCTTGATGTGACCTCCGGGGGGAGTATAAGTAGATACGCTGTAGACGTTAATATACCTTGATGCGACCTCCGTGGTGAGTATAAGTAGATATTGTACAGTAGACGTTAATATACCTTGATGTGACCTCCGTGGGGAGTATAAGTAGATACGCTGTAGACGTTAATATACCTTGATGCGACCTCCGTGGTGAGTATAAGTAGATATTGTACAGTAGACGTTAATATACCTTGATGTGACCTCCGTGGGGAGTATAAGTAGATACGCTGTAGACGTTAATATACCTTGATGCGACCTCCGTGGTGAGTATAAGTAGATATTGTACAGTAGACGTTAATATACCTTGATGCGACCTCCGTGGTGAGTATAAGTAGATACACTGTAGACGTTAATATACCTTGATGCGACCTCCGTGGTGAGTATAGGTAGATACACTGTAGACGTTAATATACATTGATGCGACCTCCGTGGTGAGTATAAGTAGATACACTGTAGACGTTAATATACCTTGATGCGACCTCCGTGGTGAGTATAAGTAGATACACTGTAGACGTTAATATACCTTGATGCGACCTCCGTGGTGAGTATAGGTAGATACACTGTAGACGTTAATATACATTGATGCGACCTCCGTGGTGAGTATAAGTAGATACACTGTAGACGTTAATATACCTTGATGCGACCTCCGTGGTGAGTATAAGTAGATACACTGTAGACGTTAATATACATTGATCCGACCTCCGTGGTGAGTATAAGTAGATATTGTACAGTAGACGTTAATATACCTTGATGTTATCTCCGTGGTGAGTATAAGTAGATACACTGTAGACGTTAATATACCTTGATGCGAACTCCGTGGTGAGTATAAGTAGATACACTGTAGACGTTAATATACCTTGATGTGACCTCCGTGGTGAGTATAAGTAGATATTGTACAGTAGACGTTAATATACATTGATGTGACCTCCGTGGGGAGTATAAGTAGATACTGTACAGTAGACGTTAATATATCTTGATGCGACCTCCGTGGTGAGTATAAGTAGATACACTGTAGACGTTAATATACATTGATGCGACCTCCGTGCTGAGTATAAGTAGATACACTGTAGACGTTAATATACCTTGATGCGACCTCCGTGGTGAGTATAAGTAGATACACTGTAGACGTTAATATACCTTGATGCGACCTCCGTGGTGAGTATAAGTAGATACAATGTAGACGTTAATATACCTTGATGCGACCTCCGTGGTGAGTATAAGTAGATACACTGTAGACGTTAATATACCTTGATGCGACCTCCGTGGTGAGTATAAGTAGATACACTGTAGACGTTAATATACCTTGATGCGACCTCCGTGGTGAGTATAAGTAGATACACTGTAGACGTTAATATACATTGATGCGACCTCCGTGGTGAGTATAAGTAGATACACTGTAGACGTTAATATACCTTGATGCGACCTCCGTGGTGAGTATAAGTAGATACACTGTAGACGTTAATATACCTTGATGCGACCTCCGTGGTGAGTATAAGTAGATATTGTACAGAAGACGTTAATATACCTTGATGCGACCTCCGTGGTGAGTATAAGTAGATACACTGTAGACGTTAATATACCTTGATGCGACCTCCGTGGTGAGTATAAGTAGATACACTGTAGACGTTAATATACCTTGATGCGACCTCCGTGGTGAGTATAAGTAGATACACTGTAGACGTTAATATACATTGATCCGACCTCCGTGGTGAGTATAAGTAGATATTGTACAGTAGACGTTAATATACCTTGATGCGACCTCCGTGGTGAGTATAAGTAGATACACTGTAGACGTTAATATACCTTGATGCGACCTCCGTGGTGAGTATAAGTAGATATTGTACAGTAGACGTTAATATACATTGATGTGACCTCCGTGGGGATTATAAGTAGATATTGTACAGTAGACGTTAATATACCTTGATGTGACCTCCGTGGGGAGTATAAGTAGATACACTGTAGACGTTAATATACCTTGATGCGACCTCCGTGGTGAGTATAAGTAGATACACTGTAGACGTTAATATACCTTGATGCGAACTCCGTGGTGAGTATAAGTAGATACACTGTAGACGTTAATATACCTTGATGTGACCTCCGTGGTGAGTATAAGTAGATATTGTACAGTAGACGTTAATATACCTTGATGTGACCTCCGTGGGGAGTATAAGTAGATACACTGTAGACGTTAATATACCTTGATGCGACCTCCGTGGTGAGTATAAGTAGATACTGTACAGTAGACGTTAATATATCTTGATGCGACCTCCGTGGTGAGTATAAGTAGATACACTGTAGACGTTAATATACCTTGATGCGACCTCCGTGGTGAATATAAGTAGATACACTGTAGACGTTAATATACCTTGATGCGACCTCCGTGGTGAGTATAAGTAGATACACTGTAGACGTTAATATACCTTGATGCGACCTCCGTGGTGAGTATAAGTAGATATTGTACAGTAGCCGTTAATATACCTTGATGTG
This sequence comes from Gigantopelta aegis, assembly GCF_016097555.1. NCBI lineage: Eukaryota > Metazoa > Mollusca > Gastropoda > Neomphalida > Peltospiridae > Gigantopelta > Gigantopelta aegis. Next base: position 30,594,302 of record NC_054709.1, on the reverse strand, counting down.
ACCTCCGTGGGGAGTATAAGTAGATATTGTACAGTAGACGTTAATATACCTTGATGTGACCTCCGTGGGGAGAATAAGTAGATACACTGTAGACGTTAATATACCTTGATGCGACCTCCGTGGTGAGTATAAGTAGATATTGTACAGTAGACGTTAATATACCTTGATGTTATCTCCGTGGTGAGTATAAGTAGATACACTGTAGACGTTAATATACCTTGATGCGAACTCCGTGGTGAGTATAAGTAGATACACTGTAGACGTTAATATACCTTGATGCGACCTCCGTGGTGAGTATAAGTAGATACACTGTAGACGTTAATATACCTTGATGCGACCTCCGTGGTGAGTATAAGTAGATACACTGTAGACGTTAATATACCTTGATGTGACCTCCGTGGTGATTATAAGTAGATATTGTACAGTAGACGTTAATATACCTTGATGTGACCTCCGTGGGGAGTATAAGTAGATATTGTACAGTAGACGTTAATATACCTTGATGTGACCTCCGTAGTAAGTATAAGTAGATACACTGTAGACGTTAATATACCTTGATGCGACCTCCGTGGTAAGTATAAGTAGATATTGTACTGTAGACGTTAATATATCTTGATGCGACCTCCGTGGTGAGTATAAGTAGATATTGTACAGTAGACGTTAATATACCTTGATGCGACCTCCGTTGTGAGTATAAGTAGATATTGTACAGTACACGTTAATATACCTTGATGTGACCTACGTGGTGAGTATAAGTAGATATTGTACAGTAGACGTTAATATACCTTGATGTGACCTCCGTGGTGAGTATAAGTAGATATTGTACAGTAGACGTTAGTATACATTGACGAGACCTCCGTTGTGAGTATAAGTAGATATTGAACTGTAGACGTTAAAATACCTTCATACGACCTCTGTGAGAGTATAAGTAGATATTGTACAGTAGACGTTAATATACCTTGATGTGACCTCCGTGGTGAGTATAAGTAGATATTGTACAGTAGACGTTAATATACCTTGATGTGACCTCCGTGGTGAGTATAAGTAGATATTGTACAGTAGACGTTAGTATACATTGACGAGACCTCCGTGGTGAGTATAAGTAGATATTGAACTGTAGACGTTAAAATACCTTCATACGACCTCTGTGAGAGTATAAGTAGATATTGTACAGTAGACGTTAAAATACCTTGATGCGACCTCCGTGGTGAGTATAAGTAGATACACTGTAGACGTTAATATACCTTGATGCGACCTCCGTGGTAAGTATAAGTAGATATTGTACAGTAGACGTTAATATACCTTGATGCGACCTCCGTGGTGAGTATAAGTAGATATTGTACAGTAGACGTTAATATACCTTGATGCGACCTCCGTGGTGAGTATAAGTAGATATTGTACAGTACACGTTAGTATACATTGACGTGACCTCCGTGGTGAGTATAAGTAGATATTGTACAGTAGACGTTAATATACCTTGATGTGACCTCCGTGGTGAGTATAAGTAGATATTGTACAGTAGACGTTAATATACCTTGATGAGACCTCCGTGGTGAGTATAAGTAGATATTGTACAGTAGACGTTAATATACCTTGATGTGACCTCCGTGGTGAGTATAAGTAGATATTGTACTGTAGACGTTAATATACCTTGATGCGACCTCCGTGGGGAGTATAAGTAGATATTGTACAGTAGACGTTAATATACCTTGATGCGACCTCCGTGGTGAGTATAAGTAGATATTGTACAGTAGACGTTAATATACCTTGATGCGACCTCCGTGGTGAGTATAAGTAGATATTGTACAGTAGACGTTAATATACCTTGATGTGACCTCCGTGGTGAGTATAAGTAGATATTGTACAGTAGACGTTAATATACCTTGATGTGACCTCCGTGGTGAGTATAAGTAGATATTGTACAGTAGACGTTAGTATACATTGACGAGACCTCCGTGGTGAGTATAAGTAGATATTGTACAGTAGACGTTAATATACCTTGATGTGACCTCCGTGGTGAGTATAAGTAGATATTGTACTATAGACGTTAATATACCTTGATGTGACCTCCGTGGTGAGTATAAGTAGATATTGTACAGTAGACGTTAATATACCTTGATGTGACCTCCGTGGTGAGTATAAGTAGATATTATACAGTAGACGTTAATATACCTTGATGCGACCTCCGTGGTGAGTATAAGTACACAGTAGACGTTATACGATTTGACCTCCGTGAGAGTATAAGTAGATATTGTACAGTAGACGTTAATATACCTTGATGTGACCTCCGTGGTAAGTATAAGATACAGATATTACCTTGTACCTCCGTAGACGTTATTGTACTGTAGACGTTAATATATCTTGATGCGACCTCCGTGGTGAGTATAAGTAGATATTGTACAGTAGACGTTAATATACCTTGATGCGACCTCCGTGGTGAGTATAAGTAGATATTGTACAGTACACGTTAATATACCTTGATGTGCCCTCCGTGGTGAGTATACGTAGATATTGTACTATAGACGTCAATATACCTTAATGTGACCTACGTGGTGAGTATAAGTAGATATTGTACAGTAGACGTTAATATACCTTGATGTGACCTCCGTGGTGAGTATAAGTAGATATTGTACAGTAGACGTTAGTATACATTGACGAGACCTCCGTGGTGAATATAAGTAGATATTGAACTGTAGACGTTAAAATACCTTCATACGACCTCTGTGAGAGTATAAGTAGATATTGTACAGTAGACGTTAATATACCTTGATGTGACCTCCGTGGTGAGTATAAGTAGATATTGTACAGTAGACGTTAGTATACATTGACGAGACCTCCGTGGTGAGTATAAGTAGATATTGAACTGTAGACGTTAATATACCTTGATGTGACCTCCGTGGTGAGTATAAGTAGATATTGAACTGTAGACGTTAATATACCTTGATGTGACCTCCGTGGTGAGTATTGGTAGATATTGCACAGTAGACGTTAATATATGTTGATTTGACCTCCGTGTTGAGTATAAGTAGATGTTATACTGTAGACGTGGTGAGTATAAGTAGATGTTATACTGTAGACGTGGTGAGTATAAGTAGATGTTATACTGTAGACGTGGTGAGTATAAGTAGATGTTATACTGTAGACGTGTTGAGTATAAGTAGATGTTATACTGTAGACGTGGTGAGTATAAGTAGATGTTATACTGTAGACGTGTTGAGTATAAGTAGATGTTATACTATAGACGTGGTGAGTATAAGTAGATGTTATACTATAGACGTGGTGAGTATAAGTAGATGTTATACTATAGATGTGGTGAGTATAAGTAGATGTTATATTGAATATGCAGTTTATTATAATACATAGCAATGAAATATATAGATCTACGGAAACCACAAAAGAGGCATATCCGGTGAAAAGTCATATTTTAACTGTATTATGGCTACAGTGAAAATATAGAAATCGTATTTACTTTTTTTTGTAAAAGTGCATGATTAAATTTTCTCCCTTTGTCTCTTTTCTTCATATTTAAATTTAATGATTACCAATGCATCTGGTCGTATTTGAAAAAAAAAAAAATGTAATTTAAACAACTGTACCTATAAAAAAGAGATACGATAAAATATCGAAAACAAATTGAATACGAAGCTAAATAATGATGACACAATGTAATGTCATCGAGTGTAAGTGTAAGAATTTTAACGGCGTTCGACTCGTTTTGTTTTTGTGAGAGTTTTTGGAGGATCGCTTTGTCAAGTATGTTTGCACCGCAGTATTGTTAAATAAATGTTAATAAAGATCAATTTTATTCAAATTTCTTTTTAAAAGTCTATGGTCAAGTACATTTTCTGGCAAAGTAGGATAAGCGAAAGATATTACCAAAAACCGAAAGATATTGTCAAAAATTAGGAAATATGTATATAATAAATATACCATTTCATGGTGTTTTTTTCCGAATACGAGTTTTATGTCAACTCGTGATGTGTGAAAACCATATTTTTACATATCACTCGTTGACATAAAAATCGTATTCGAAAAAAGCCATGAAATAGCCTCTATATATTGGCACTGTAATTAAACTGATATGATGTTTTTGAAGCAAGAAAAATATTATTAACCGAGGCCGGAAGCCGACGTTGATATTTATCTTATGCGCTCCATAAAACATCACATCGGTCTCATGACATTGCCATAATTGTTTTATTACTTCAATTGAACGTAATTTTAAAATAAACATACAAATTATATTCACACAATCGAGCACTATGCAATCTACTTGAAAATAGCAAACACAATTACTGTAGTGTATGACGCCATTCGTGTAAGACGCTACAATTTCCGAATTCTGTCAACGCCGTGGGGAGCCCCCGTTTTACACAGGAAATAGTGCAATATCTCGATTGATGGTTTGGAAAAAAACTATATGTACATAGCAGTGCAATATGATCTCAAACGGAATCACACGTGACGTGACATTAACCAATCGGAAGTCATGTAGAGTATGAATGAGGCCGTAAACTCCCCGCGGGTGACGCCATTTAATGACGTCAGCGGAAATAGCTGACTGTGTGGGTGTTTAACACTAATCTCAATATCATTTGAATGTGTATACAGTATTAGCCCGAGTACTCTGCCGTTCGAGAGCTGTACTCCTTTCTACAGGGAACGCCTTTTTTCATACTATAGAATTTATTACAAGTTATTGTTTTCTCAATTGCACACGTAAATACAAGGTAGTATATTTTTGTTATTTCTAAATCACGTTTGCTTTTCGTGTTACGTCAAACCAAACTGAAATTATGTACAAAAAAAATATTTGTTGAAGGTTTCCTCTCTATGGCTGTGTCAAACATGACCCTATGTTTGACATCCAATAGCCGATGATTAATAAATCAATGTGCTTTAGTAGTGTCGTTAAACAAAACAAACTTTATCTAGTCGTCGTGCACTGACTAGAGCGAGATATTCGGTTGACAGAGTCTTCGATCTAAAACATCACACGCAATATGAAAGCGTTGTTTGTTTTTCATTATTTCAGCTGATCTGAATTACCAAATGTTTTATCCCCGTCGGTGGGCCCGTTGGGCTATTTCTAGTTCCAGCCAGTGCACCACGACTGGTATATCAAAGGCCGTGGTATGTAGTACCCTGTCTGTGGGATGGTGCATATAAAAGATCCCTTGCTGCTAATCGAAAAAGAGTAGCCCATGAAGTGGCGACAGCGGCTTTCCTCTCTCAATATCTGTGTGGTCCTTAACCATATTATCTGACACCATATAACCATAAATAAAATGTGTTGAGTGCGTCATTAAATTAAACATTTCCTTCCGTCCTTCCTCTCAATATCTGTGTGGTTCTTAACCATATGTCTGACGCCATATAACCGTAAATAAAATGTGTTGAGAGCTTTGTTAAATAAAACATTTCTGTCTTCCTTTTTACCAAATGTTTCACATAAATAGCTGATGATTAATTAATCAATGTGCTCTAGTGGTGTCATTAAACAAAAGAAACTTTTTTTTAAATTTCAGCTGAATCTGTTTGTCTTCATCTTGGTGATCTCCATGGGCCTGGCGCTCATGTTCATGGCGTCAGTCGAGGGGCCGATCATCAGACTGGAAACCCTCCTCCTGCACTGACCAGCAACATTTCGAGCCCTGACAAACAAACATTTTACGTTCGCTGACAAAAACAAATATGGTAGTTCTTCTTTCAGACTTTCCTTTTATTAAAATGTATTTGGTGTTTGTTTGATTGTTTTGTTTTGTTTCTGTTTGTTTTGCTTTGCTTTATTTTGTTTTGTTTCGAGCCCTGACAAATACAAAACTTTACGTCTGCTGACAAAAACAAATATGGTAGTTCTTCTTCCAGATTTTCCTTTTATTAAAATGTATTTGTTTTTGTTTGTTTGTTTGTTTGGTTTTTGTTTTGTTTTGATTTTGTTTTGTTTGTTTTGTTTCTGTTTGTTTTGTTTTGTTGTTTTTTGTTTTATTTCCTGTTTTTGTTTTATTTCCTGATTGGTGGGGGAGAGTGAGGCATATGCTTGTGACAGGAGTTAAATAAATCTATTTAGTTTGAATAAATAAATAAAATTGCTTTCTTTTCGGACGTAGCCCAGTGTTTCGCGGTCCTTCTAGGATCGATCCCAATCGGTTGACCCATTGGGCTATTTCTTGTTCCAGCCAGTGCACCACGATAGTATATTAAAGGCCGTGGTATGTGGCATCTTGTATGTGGGATGGTGCATATAAAATACACCTTGAAACAAAATTTGATGGTTTCCTGTCTAAGACTATATTACCAAAGGTTTGACATTCAGTAGGCGATGATTAGTAAATTAATTTGCTCTAGTGGTGTTGTTAAATAAAACAACTTTGTAAACACTAAAGCTAGGATGCTATAAGTAGAGTATCGGCAATCGTAATCGGTTTGGGTACATTGTTTGTTTAAGGAAGGAAATGGTTTATTTAACGACGCACTCAACACATTTTATTTACGGTTATATGGCGTCGGACATATGGTTAAGGACTATACAGATATTAAAGGAGGAAATCCGCAGTCGCCACTTCATGGGCTACTCTTTTCGATTAGCAGCAAGGGATCTTTTATATGCACCACCAAATAAACAGGATGGCACATACCACGACCATTGATGTACCAGTCGTGGTGCACTGACTGGAGCGAGAAATAGTCCAATAGGCCCACTGACGGGGATCGATCCCAAACCGACCGCGCATCGAGCGAGCGCTTTACCACTTGGCTACGTCCCACCCCATTGTGTGTTTACGACATTATGTATTTTATGAGTTGTCATGCTGTATTACACGGATTGTTATCTTATTTCATTTATTGTCAGCCATTTCCCCGTCTCTTTGATAGTTTGGTCGGTGGGCCCATTGGGCTATTTCTCGTCTCATCCAGTGCACCACAAATGGTATATCAAAGGTCATGGTATGTGCTATTCTGTCTGTTGCATGGTGCATATAAAAGATCCCTTGCTACTAATGGAAACAAAAAATATAGCGGGTTTCCTTTCTAAGACTAAATGTTTGACATCCAATAGCCGATGATTAATAAATCAACGTACTCTAATGGTGTCGTTAAACAATTATTTTGCCTGTTTGATATTCTCACTTTGGTGCGATTCGTGTGCTTATTCGGAAAGAATCGATATGACAGGCCCCTGAATTTGGCAAATTATATGGAAAGGTCATTTGGCCGGGACCACTGGAGAGGTTTTTTTTAGGGCATTAAGGCCAGAAAGCAGGACGACAAGGTAAACTTTAACAAGATAATAAATATGACAAAATACCGCACATTCAAAATAAATAAATGTCAATGATTTCATCTTTACTTAATTTAAAAACAACTTACTTCCAGGAGTCATGTTTGAGTATGATGACTAATTTAAAAACAACTTTCAGGAGTCATGTTTGAGTGTGATGACTAATTTAAAAACAACTTTCAGGAGTCATGTTTGAGTGTGATGACTAATTTAAAAACACCTTCCGGGAGTCATGTTTAAGTATGATCTAATTTAAAAACACCTTCCAGGAGTCATGTTAGAGTAAGATCTAATTTAAAAACAACTTCCAGGAGTCATGTTAGAGTAAGATTACCAATTTAAAAACAACTTCCAGGAGTCATGTTTGAGTAAGATCTAATTTAAAAACAACTTTCAGGAGTCATGTTTGAGTAAGATTACCAATTTAAAAACAACCTACTTCCAGGAGTCATGTTTGAGTAAGATCTAATTTAAAAACAACTTCCAGGAGTCATGTTTAAGTATGATCTAATTTAAAAACAACTTTCAGGAGTCATGTTTGAGTAAGATTACCAATTTAAAAACACTTCCAGGAGTCATGTTTGAGTAAGATCTAATTTAAAAACAACTTCCAGGAGTCATGTTTGAGTGTGATGACTAATTTAAAAACACCTTCCGGGAGTCATGTTTGAGTAAGATTACCAATTTAAAAACACCTTCCAGGAGTCATGTTTGAGTAAGATCTAATTTAAAAACAACTTTCAGGAGTCATGTTTGAGTAAGATCTAATTTAAAAACAACTTCCAGGAGTCATGTTTGAGTAAGATCTAATTTAAAAACACCTTCCAGGAGTCATGTTTGAGTAAGATTACCAATTTAAAAACAACTTCCAGGAGTCATGTTAGAGTAAGATCTAATTTAAAAACAACTTCCAGGAGTCATGTTTAAGTATGATCTAATTTAAAAACAACTTTCAGAAGTCATGTTTGAGTAAGATTACCAATTTAAAAACACTTCCAGGAGTCATGTTTGAGTAAGATCTAATTTAAAAACACCTTCCGGGGGTCATGTTTGAGTAAGATTACCAATTTAAAAACACCTTCCAGGAGTCATGCTTGAGTAAGATCTAATTTAAAAACACCTTCCAGGAGTCATGTTTGAGTAAGATTACCAATTTAAAAACAACTTCCAGGAGTCATGTTAGAGTAAGATCTAATTTAAAAACAACTTTCAGGAGTCATGTTTGAGTAAGATTACCAATTTAAAAACACATCCAGGAGTCATGTTTGAGTAAGATCTAATTTAAAAACAACTTCCAGGAGTCATGTTTGAGTGTGATGACTAATTTAAAAACACCTTCCGGGAGTCATGTTTGAGTAAGATTACCAATTTAAAAACACCTTCCATGAGTCATGTTTGAGTAAGATTTAATTTAAAAACAACTTTCAGGAGTCATGTTTGAGTAAGATTACCAATTTAAAAACAA